>NW_027052770.1:0-209709 GCF_011386835.1 Chrysemys picta bellii | reverse complement strand
AGAGTAGCTCAAACCTTCAAAGTGTCAGGCCAGCAGCAGGACATTAGCACTTCCGGGGATGGGTGGGTGTGGTAGTGACATCACAAAGGCCTTTTCAGGACCTCAGCCTATTGGTCAAAGGTGTTAGGGAGGTGGTGACCTCCGAGAGAGATGCTGACATCAGCCAGGCAGGACAGGAGCTTAGGGCCAGGGAAACCTCAGACACCCCTGTGGCTTTCATAGAATCATAGAATCATAGAATATCAGGGTTGGAAGGGACCTCAAGAGGTCATCTAGTCCAACCCCCTCCTCAAAGCAGGACCAATTCCCAACTAAATCATCCCAGCCAGGGCTTTGTCAAGCCGGGCCTTAAAAACCTCCAAGGAAGGAGACTCCACCACCTCCCTAGGTAACGCATTCCAGTGCTTCACCACCCTCCTAGTGAAATAGTGTTTCCTAATATCCAACCTGGACCTCCCCCACTGCAACTTGAGACCATTGCTCCTTGTTCTGTCATCTGCCACCACTGAGAACAACCGAGCTCCATCCTCTTTGAACCCCCCTTCACGTAGTTGAAGGCTGCTATCAAATCCCCCCTCATTCTTCTCTTCTGGAGACTAAACAATCCCAGTTCCCTCAGCCTCTCCTCATAAGTCATGTGCTCCAGACCCCTAATCATTTTTGTTGCTCTCCGCTGGACTCTTTCCAATTTTTCCACATCCTTCTTGTTGTGTGGGGCCTGTCGGAGAAAAACAGAGTTCTCACTATTTGTTTAGGTACAGCAAGTCAGATGCTTTATTAACGCTCACAATTGCCCAGAGGGAGAGAGCTAAGCACGTCTCTCCCAGGTAACTAATTACAGCAAGCATTTATACCTTTCATTACAGAAAGAACGAGGGACAGCTGCGTTTTGTTTATACATAGGCCATCTTGATATCTCATTTCTTCACTTGTTTTGACTCTTGCCAACATACAATATTTTCTATACCTTATCTACACAAGGTCTTCTACACCTTATCTATACCAGGTCATAATGACTTCTTACACAGTTCTTTCTCACCCACCTCACACATTCCTCGCTTCTACAAATCTCGCGTTATTAGGGTTACAGTTAGCCTAACTCTTGCTAACGAACTGTCATTCATTGCATCCCCTTCCTGTCAGCTCTTTCTCTGCTTCCACAGGCCCAAAACTGGACACAGTATTCTAGATGAGGCCTCACCAATGTCGAATAAAGGGGAACGATCACGTTCCTCGATCTGCTGGCAATGCCCCTACTTATACAGCCCAAAATGCCGTTAGCCTTCTTGGCAACAAGAGCACACTGTTGACTCATATCCAGCTTCTCGTCCACTGTGACCCCTAGGTCCTTTTCTGCATAACTGCTACCTAGCCATTCGGTCCCTAGTCTGTAGCAGTGCATGGGATTCTTCCGTCCTAAGTGCAGGACTCTGCACTTGTCCTTGTTGAACTTCATCAGGTTTTTTTCTGCCCAATCCTCTAATTTGTCTAGGTCCCTCTGTATCCGATCCCTACCCTCTAGCGTATCTACCACGCCTCCTAGTTTAGTGTCATCTGCAAACTTGCTGAGAGTGCAGTCCACACCATCCTCCAGATCATTAATAAAGATATTAAACAAAACCGGCCCCAGGACCGACCCTTGGGGCACTACTCCGCTTGAAACCGGCTGCCAACTAGACATGGAGCCATTGATCACTACCCGTTGAGCCCGACGATCCAGCCAGCTTTCTATCCACCTTACAGTCCATTCATCCATCCATCCCATACTTCTTTAACTTGGTGGCAAGAATACTGTGGGAGAGCGTATCAAAAGCTTTGCTAAAGTCAAGGAATAACACATCCACTGCTTTCCCCTCATCCACAGAGCCAGTTATCTCATCATAGAAGGCAATTAGGTTAGTCAGGCACGACTTCCCCTTGGTGAATCCATGCTGACTGTTCCTGATCACTTTCCTCTCCTCTAAGTGTTTCATAATTGATTCCTTGAGGACCTGCTCCATGATTTTTCCAGGGACTGAGGTGAGGCTGACTGGCCTGTAGTTCCCCGGATCCTCCTCCTTCCCTTTTTTAAAGATGGGCACTACATTAGCCTTTTTCCAGTCATCCGGGACCTCCCTCGATCGCCATGAGTTTTCAAAAATAATGGCTAATGGCTGTGCAATCTCATCCGCCAAGTCCTTTAGCACCCTCGGATGCAGCGCATCCAGCCCCATGGAGTTGTGCACGTCCAGTTTTTCTAAATAGTCCCGAACCACTTCTTTCTCCACAGAGGGCTGGTCACCTTCTCCCCATATTGTGCTGCCCAGTGCAGCAGTCTGGGAGCTGACCTTGTTCGTGAAGACAGAGGCAAAAAAAGCATTGAGTACATTAGCTTTTTCCACATCCTCAGTCACTAGGTTGCCTCCCTCATTCAGTAAGGGGCCCACACTTTCCTTGACTTTCTTCTTGTTGCTAACATACCTGAAGAAACCCTTCTTGTTACTCTTAACATCTCTTGCTAGCTGCAACTCCAAGTGTGATTTGGCCTTCCTGATTTCACTCCTGCATGCCTGAGCAATATTTTTATACTCCTCCCTGGTCATTTGTCCAATCTTCCACTTCTTGTAAGCTTCTTTTTTGCGTTTAAGATCAGCAAGGATTTCACTGTTTAGCCAAGCTGGTCGCCTGCCATATTTACTATTCTTTCTACACATCGGGATGGTTTGTTCCTGCAACCGCAATAAGGATTCTTTAAAATACAGCCAGCTCTCCTGGACCCCTTTGCCCTTCATGTTATTCTCCCAGGGGATCCTGCCCATCTGTTCCCTGAGGGAGTCAAAGTCTGCTTTTCTGAAGTCCAGGGTCCGTATTCTGCTGCTCTCCTTTCTTCCTTGTGTCAGGATCCTGAACTCGACCATCTCATGGTCACTGCCTCCCAGGTTCCCATCCACTTTTGCTTCCCCTACTAATTCTTCCCTGTTTGTGAGCAGCAGGTCGAGAAAAGCTCTGCCCCTAGTTGGTTCCTCCAGCACTTGCACCAGGAAATTGTGCCCTACACTTTCCAAAAACTTCCTGGATTGTCTGTGCACCGCTGTATTGCTCTCCTAGCAGATATCAGGGTGATTAAAGTCTCCCATGAGAACCAGGGCCTGCGATCTAGCAACTTCTGCTAGTTGCCAGAAGAAAGCCTCGTCCACCTCATCCCCCTGGTCTGGTGGTCTATACCAGACTCCAACCGTGACATCCCCCTTGTTGCTCACACTTCTCAACTTTATCCAGAGACTCTCAGGTTTTTCTACAGTTTCATACCGGACCTCTGAGCACTCATACTCCTCTCTTACATACAATGCAACTCCCCCACCTTTTCTGCCCTGCCTGTCCTTCCTGAACAGTTTATATCCATCCATGACAGTACTCCAGTCATGTGAGTTATCCCACCAAGTGTCTGTTATTGCTTCAGCAAGTCTCCTTCTCGAGGTCTCTCTTTGAGGACTGAGAGAGTATTAGTGTTCACATGTGTGAGTGCGAGCAGGAGCCTCTTTGGAGTTTTCTCCTTTCCTTTGACGGATTTTACTAGAAAACAGACGTCCCTATTTAGAAGGTAAGAGCCTCCAAGAGCTTTTTGGAACCTGCTCAGTCTGATCCATCTGGTGCCAGCTGAATTCTAGGCATGGAAAACACTAGGTTAAGGTGGCAGAATTTTATTCCCTCTGTGGGATTTTGTCCCGTAGAATCACAGGGGACATTAGTGTTTGTCATTTTCGTTTTACCTTTTCCTCCATCCCTCCTTCCTTTCTCTTCATCTCTTACTTCTTTTGTCCTTTCTCCTGTTCACCTGCCACCACCAGGAGTGGTGTGTGTGTGTGTGTGTGTGTGTGTGTGTGTTGCTGGGGGTGCTCTTCACCTCCCCTTGTGGGAAGTTGATCCAAAACTGTGAGGTTGAAATAGTGCTTGAACTCCAATGACACTAGATGCTGCCATCCTGTGGCTTAGCATTAGTGTCTGGGATGATTGGGGCAAGATCTCAACCTCCCCGCAACCCACTTCACTGCTGGCAGAATCCCTCCTGCCCCCCCTGCTAGAGCCGCCTCCCTGGCCAACCTGGGTGGGGGTGGAGAAGAGGGTTCTGATAACTTGAGCTGTGGTTTGGAGGTAGAACAGCTGTCAAGGGTACTGAGGGGGAGGTAGCAGGAGCTCACCCTACAAGGTGGTGGGTTGGCACTGGAGGTTACTAGAAAGGACAAGAAGACTCCATTCTGGGGTTCAGGAGGTGAATTCATCCCTCAGTGGTGGGCAGGTAGTCAGTTTAAATACTGCTGGTTCCAGGTGCCCTTAATTCCCCCTGATTCCTCGGGGCGTTTGAGTCTTTGACAGGTTCTCGTTCCCTTGCAGCAGGAGGACGTCATGGCCAGAGTGATGCACCAGCTCCGCATCATCCGGCACTTGTGCCAGGTGCCTTAGACACTGCAGGGGCTGTGCCACTGAGGCCATCAGCAACTCCCGCTCCCTGCTGCAGGTACTGCTCTGGCTCACTGTAAATGGGGTGCTAGTGGAAGGGGAAATGGAGCCCCCTGGCACTCAGTAAAAGGGAAAGTGGTGGATTCTCCATCTCTTGATGTCATTTCATGAAGACTAGATGCCTTTCTGGAATGTGTGTGCCCAAAAAGTACCTATTGTACTATACAGGAAGCCTATGATATGCAGGGGGTTAGATGAGATGTTCTAAAGGTCTCTTCTGGCCATAAAGTGTAGTAATTTTGGAAACACTGAGTGTAGCATTGGGAGCAGCCTCTGATGCTTTACTGTCTAGCCGGCTTGCTTCCTAGAATGAAGACGCATCGAGTGGGGTGATCCACAGAGAGTAGCTGAAACCTTCAAAGTGTCAGGCCAGCAGCAGGACATTAGCACTTTAGGGTTTGGTTGAGTGTGGCAGTGATATCACAAAGGCCTTATCCTGGACCTCAGCCTATGGGTCAAAGGTGTTAGGGAGGTGGTTACCTGAGAGAGAGATGCTGACATCAGCCAGGCAGGACAGGAGCGCAGGGCCAGGGAAACCTCAGAGACCCATTTGGCTTTGCTTTAGCAAGTCTCCTTCTCGAGGTCTCCCTTTTTAGGACTCAGAGAGTATTATGGTTCAAGTATGTGAGCGCTAGGAGGAACCTCTTTCGAGTTTCTCCTTTTACTGATTTTACTAGAAAACAGACATCCCTGTTTAGAAAGTAAGAGCCTCCAAGAGGTTTTGGAACCTGCTCAGTCTGATCCATCTGGTGCCAGCTGAATTCTAGGCATGGAAAACACTAGTTCAAGGTGGCAGAATTTTAATCCCTCCCTTAATATTGTCTGGTAGAATCACTGGGGACATTAGGGTTTGTCCTTTTCGTTTTACCTTTTCCTCCATCCCTCCTTCCTTTCTCTTTATCTCTTACTTCTTTTGTCCTTTCTCTTGTTCCCCTCCCACCACCAGGAGTGGTATATGTGTGTGTGTGTGTGTGTGTGTGTGTGTGTGTGTGTGTGTGTGTGTGTGTGTGTTGCTGGGGGTGCTCTTCACCTCCCCTTGTTGGGAGTTGATCCAGAACTGTATGGTTGAAATAGTGCTTGGACTCCACTGACACTAGATGCTGCCATCGTGTGGTTTAGCATTAGTGTCTGGGATGACTTGGGGCAAGATCTCAACCTCCCCGCAACCCACTTCACTGCTGCCAGAATCCCACCTGCCCCCCCTGCTAGAGCCGCCTCCCTGGCCAACCTGGGTGGGGGTGGAGAAGAGGGTTCTGATAACTTGAGCTGTGGTTTGGAGGTGGAACAGCTGTCAAGGGCACTGAGGGGGAGGTAGCAGGAGCTCACCCTACAAGGACGGGGGTTGGCACTGGAGATTCCTAGAAAGGAGAAGACGACTCCATTCTGGGGTTCAGGAGGTGAATTCATCCCTCAGTGGTGGGCAGGTGCTGGGTGTAAATACTGCTGGTTCCAGGTGTCCTTAATTGCCCCTGATTCCTCGGGGCATTTGAGTCTCTGACAGGTTCTCGTTCCCTTGCAGGAGGAGGACGTCACGGCCAAAGGGATGCACCAGCTCCGCATCATCCGGCACTTACGCCATGTGCCTGAGACACTGCAGGGGCTGTTCCTCTGAGGCCTTAGCAACTCCCTCTCCCGGCTGCAGGTACTGCTCTGGCTCACTGTAAATGGGGAGCTAGTGGAAGGGGAAATGGAGCCCCCTGGCACTCACTAAAAGGGAAAGTGGTGGATTCTCCAACTCTTGATGTCATTGATTGAAGACTAGATGCCTTTCTGGAATGTGTGTGCCCAAAAAGTAACTATTGTACTATACTGGAAGCCTATGATATGGAGGGGGTTAGATGAGATGCTGTAAAGGTCTCTTCTGGCCAGAAAGTCTCCTACTTTTGGAAACACTGAGTGTAGTATTGGGAGCAGCCTCTGATGTTTTACTGTCTAGCTAGCTTGCTTCCTAGAATGAAGACGAATTTTGTGGTGTGATCCACAGAGCGTAGCTCAAACCTTCAAAGTGTCAGGCCAGCAGCAGGACATGAGCACTTTAGGGTTTGGTTGGGTATGGCAGTGATATCACAAAGGCTTTTTCAAGGACCTCAGCGTACTGGTCAAAGGTGTTAGGGAGGTGGTGACCTCAGAGAGAGATGCTGTCTTCAGCCAGGGAGGACAGGGGCTTACGACCAGGGAAACCTCAGAGACCACTGTGGCTTTGCTTCAGCAAGTCTCCTTCTCGGGGTTTCTTTTTGAGGACTGAGAGAGTGTTAGGGTTGACGTATGTGAGTGCGAGCAGGAGCCTCTTTCGAGTTTTCTCCTTTCCTTTTACTGATTTTACTTGAAAATTAGAAGGTAAGAGCCTCCAAGAGGTTTTGGAACCTGCTCAGTCTGATCCATCTGGTGCCAGCTGAATTCTCGGCATGGAAAACAGTAGTTTAAGGTGGCAGAATTTTCTTCCCTCCCTGGAATTTTGTCCCGTGGAATCACTGGGGACACTAGGGTTTGTCCTTTTCGTTTTACCTTTTCCTCCATCCCTCCTTCCTTTCTCTTCATCTCTTACTTCTTTTGTCCTTTCTCTTGTTCCCCTCCCACCTCCAGGAGTGGTGTGTGTGTTGCTGGGGGTGCTCTTCACCTCCCCTTGTGGGAAGTTGATCCAAAACTGTCGGGTTCAAATAGTGCTTGGACTCCACTGACACTAGATGCTGCCATCCTGTGGCTTAGCATTAGTGTCTGGGACAACTTGGGACAAGATCTCAACTTCCCCGCAACCCACTTCACTGCTGGCAGAATCCCTCCTGCCCCCCCTGCTAGGGCCGCCTCCCTGCGCAACCTGGGTTGGGGTGGAGAAGAGGGTTCTGATAACTTGAGCTGTGGTTTGGAGGTAGAACAGCTGTCAAGGGTACTGAGGGGGAGGTAGCAGGAGCTCACCCTACAAGGTGGTGGGTTGGCACTGGAGGTTACTAGAAAGGACAAGAAGACTCCATTCTGGGGTTCAGGAGGTGAATTCATCCCTCAGTGGTGGGCAGGTAGTCAGTTTAAATATTGCTGGTTCCAGGTGCCCTTAATTCCCCCTGATTCCTCGGCGCGTTTGAGTCTCTGACAGGTTCTCGTTCCCTTGCAGCAGGAGGACGTCACGGCCAAAGTGATGCACCAGCTCCGCATCATCCGGCACTTGCGCCATGTGCCTGAGACACTGCAGGGGCTGCGCCTCTGAGGCCTTCAGCAACTCCCGCTCCCTGCTGCAGGTACTGCTCTGTCTCCCTGTAAATGGCGAGCTAGTGGAAGGGGAAATGGAGCCCCCTGGCACTCACTAAAAGGGAAAGTGGTGGATTCTCCATCTCTTGATGTCATTGAATGAAGACTAGATGCCTTTCTGGAATGTGTGTGCCCAAAAAGTAACTATTGTACTATACAGGAGGCCTATGATATGCAGGGGCTTAGATGAGATGCTCTAAAGGTCTCTTGTGGCCATAAAGTCTACAAATTTTGGAAACACTGAGTGTAGTATTGGGAGCAGCCTGTGATGTTTTACTGTCTAGCCGGCTTGCTTCCTAGAATGAAGACGCATTGAGTGGGGTGATCCACAGAGAGTACCTGTGTCAAGGCTGTATCCCCACTTTGAAGTTTAGGGTACAAATGTAGGGGCCTGCATGAAAACCTCTAAGCTTAACCACCATCCCAAGGCTAATTTCCTCCCCTGGGTAGCCTTGAGAAACCTTTCAGCAATTCCCTGGTGAATACAGATCCAAACCCCTTGGATCTTAAAACAAGGAGAAATAAACCATCCCCCCTCCTTCCTCCCACCAACTTCTGGTGAATACAGATCCAACCCCCTTGGATCTAAAAGAAGGAGAAATTAACCATTTCCCTCCTTCCTCCCACCAACTCCTGGTGAATCAAGATCCAAACTCCTTGGTTCTTAAAAATAAGGCTTTTAATTAAAGAAAAAGGTAAAAATCATCTCTGTAAAATCAGTATGGAAATTAACCTTACAGGGTAATCAAACTTAAAGAGCTCAGAGGACTCCCCTCTTGTCTTAGGTTCAAAGTACAGCAAACAAAGATAAACACTCTAGTAAAAGGTAGATTTACAAGTTGAGAAAACAAAGGAAAACTAACACGCCTTGTTTGAAATAGGAGAGACTTGTTTAGAAAGATGTGGAGAACCTGGATTGATGTCTAGTCCCTCTCAGTCCCGAGGGCGAACACCCACACAAACAAAGAACACAAACAAAAGCCTTCCCCTCCCCAAGATTTGAAAGTATCTTGTCCCCTTATTGGTCCTTTAGGTCAGATGCCAGCCAGGTTACCTGAGCTTCTTAACCCTTTAGAGGGAAAAGGATTTTGGAGTCTCTGGCCAGGAGGATTTCTTAGTACTGTACACAGGACAGCTGTTACCCTTCCCTTTATAGTTATGACAACCTCAAACCTTCAAAGTGTCAGGCCAGCAGCAGGACATTAGCACTTCAGGGTTTGGTTGGGTGTGGCAGTGACATCACAAAGGCCTTTTGCAGGATGTCAGCTTATTGGTCAAATGTGTTAGGGAGGTGGTGACCTCAGAGAGAGATGCTGACATCAGCCTGGCAGGACAGGAGCACAGGGCCAGGGAAACCTCAGAGACCCTGTGGCTTTGCTTCAGCAAGTCTCCTTCTCGGGGTCTTTCTTTGAGGACTGAGAGAGTATTAGGGTTCACGTACGTGAGTGCGTGCAGGAGCCTCTTTCGAGTTTTCTCCTTTCCTTTTACTGATTTTACTAGAAAACAGACGTCCCTGTTTAGAAGGTAAGAGCCTCCAAGAGGTTTTGGCAGCTGCTCAGTCTGATCCACGTGGTGCCAGCTGAATTCTAGGCATGGAAAACAGTAGTTTAAGATGGCAGAATTTTATTCCATCCCTTGGATTTTGTGCCGTAGAATCACTGGGGACGTTAGGGTTTGTCCTTTTTGTTTTACCTTTTCCTCCATCCCTCCTTCCTTTCTCTTCATCTCTTACTTCTTTTGTCCTTTCTCCTCTTCCCCTCCCACCACAAGGAGTGGTGTGTGTGTGTGTGTGTGTGTGTGTGTGTGTTGCTGGGGGTGCTCATCACCTCTCCTTGTGGGAAGTTCATCGAAAACTGTGGGGTTGAAATAGTGTTTGGACTCCACTGACACTAGATGCTGCCATCCTGTGGCTTAGCATTAGTGTCTGGGATGACTTGGGTCAAGATCTCAACTTCCCCGCAACCCACTTCACTGCTGCCAGAATCCCTCCTGCCCCCCCTGCTAGAGCCGCCTCCCTGGCCAACCTGGGTGGGGGTGGAGAACAGTGTTTTTTTCATACGTTCATAGATTCTAGGACTGGAAGGGACCTCGAGAGGTCATCGAGTCCAGTCCCCTGCCCGCATGGCAGGACCATGTAACGGACTTATTAGATAAGGGAAATGCGGTGGACCTAATATACCTGGATTTCAGTAAAGCGTTTGATACTGTACCCCATGAGGAATTATTGGTTAAACTGGAAAACATGGGGATCGATATGAAAATCCAGAGGTGGATAAAGAATTGGTTAATGGGGAGAATGCAGCGGGTCGTATTAAAGGGTGAACTGTCGGGTTGGAGGGAGGTTACTAGTGGAGTGCCTCAAGGTTCGGTTTTGGGACCCATTTTATTTAATCTATTTATAACTGACCTCGGAACCGATTGCAAGAGTGGGCTGATAAAGTTTGCGGATGATACGAAGGTGGGAGGAGTTGCAAATTCGGAGGAGGATAGGGATATTCTGCAGGGAGACTTGAATGAGCTTGTGAATTGGAGTGTCAGAAATAAGATGAAATTTAATAGTGAAAAGTGTAAGGTGATGCACTTGGGGATGACTAATAACAATTTTAGTTACAAGATGGGGACGCATTGGTTAGAAGTAACGGAAGAGGAGAAGGACCTAGGGGTCCTTGTAGAGCGCAGGATGACTATGAGTCGACAATGTGACGTGGCTGTGAAAAAAGCCAATGCGGTCTTGGGATGTATTAGGCGAGGTATATCTAGTAGGGATAAGGAGGTCCTGCTTCCGTTGTATACGGCGCTGGTGAGACCTCATTTGGAGTACTGTGTGTAGTTCTGGTCTCCCATGTTTAAAAAAGATGAACTCAAATTGGAACGGGTGCAGAGAAGGGCGACTAGGATGATCAGAGGAATGGAAAACCTGTCGTATGAAAAGAGATTAGAGGAGCTCGGGTTGTTTAGTCTGACAAAACGAAGGCTGAGGGGGGATATGATTGCTATCTTTAAATATATCAGAGGGATAAATACAAGGGAGGGAGAGGAATTATTTCAGCTGAGTACTAATGTGGACACGAGAACCAATGGATATAAACTGGCCGTGGGGAAGTTCAGGCTTGAAATCAGACGAAGGTTTCTGACCGTCAGAGGGGTGAAATATTGGAACGGCCTTCCGAGGGAAACGGTGGGGGCAACGGACCTGTCTGGTTTTAAGATTAAGTTGGATAAGTTTATGGAGGGAATGGTTTAATGGTAAAACATAGTAGCCGAGGAAAACCAAGCAATGGTACGTAAATAGCATAATGGCAAACAAGGGTCAGGCTAGAGACTCTTGCCTACATGCTCGGGGTATTACTGATCGCCATATTTGGGGTCGGGAAGGAATTTTCCTCCAGGGTAGATTGGCTGAGCCTCTGGAGGTTTTTCGCCTTCCTCCGCAGCATGGGGCAGGGATCACTAGCAGGAGGGTCCCTGCCGATTGAAGTCACTAAAACACAGGATTGGGGACTTCAACGGCACAGTCCAGGGAAGGGTCTTGTGGCCTGCAGCATGCAGGGGGTCAGACCAGATGATCATAATGGTCCCTTCTGACCTTAAAGTCTATGAGTCTATGAGACCAAATACCATCCCTGATAGACATTTATCTAACCTCCTCTTAAATATCTCAAGAGATGGAGATTCCACAACCTCCCTCGGCAATTTATTCCAGTGTTTAACCACCCTGACAGTTAGGAACTTTTTCCTAATGTCCAACCTAGACCTCCCTTGCTGCACTTTAAACCCATTGCTTCTGGTTCTATCCTTAGAGGCTAAGGTGAACAAGTTTTCTCCCTCCTCCTTATGACACCCTTTTAAATACCTGAAAACTGCTATCATGTCTCCTCTCAGTCTTCTCTTTTCCAAACTAAACAAAGCCAATTCTTTCAGCCTTCCTTCATAGGTCATGTTCTCAAGACCTTTAATAATTCTTGTTGCTCTTCTCTGGACCCTTTCCAATTTCTCCACATCTTTTTTAAAATGCGGTGCCCAGAACTGGACACAATACTCCAGCTGAGGCCTAACCAGAGCAGAGTAGAGCAGAAGAATGACTTCTCGTGTCTTGCTCACAACACACCTGTTAATACATCCCAGAATCAGGTTTGCTTTTTTTGCAAGAGCATCACACTGTTGACTCATATTTAGCTTGTGGTCCACTATAACCCCTAGATCCCTTTCTGCCGTACTCCTTCCTAGACAGTCTCTTCCCATTCTGTATGTGTGAAACTGATTGTTCCTTCCTAAGTGGAGCACTTTGCATTTGTCTTTGTTAAACTTCATCCTGTTTAACTCAGACCATTTCTCCAATTTGTCCAGATCATTTTGAATTATGACCCTGTCCTCCAAAGCAGTTGCAATCCCTCCCAGTTTGGTATCATCCGCAAACTTAATAAGCGTACTTTCTATGCCAATATCTAAGTCGTTGATGAAGATATTGAACAGCGCCGGTCCCAAAACAGACCCCTGCGATACCCCACTCGTTATGGCTTTCCAGCAGGATTGGGAACTATTAATAACAACTCTCTGAGTACGGTTATCCAGCCAGTTATGCACCCACCTTATAGTAGCCCCATCTAAATTGTATTTGCCTAGTTTATCAATAAGAATATCATGCGAGACCGTATCAAAAGCCTTACTAAAGTCTAGGTATACTACATCCACAGCCTCACCCTTATCCACAAGGCTCGTTATCCTATCAAAGAAAGCTATCAGATTGGTTTGACATGATTTGTTCTTCACAAATCCATGCTGGCTGTTCCCTATCACCTTACCACCTTCCAAGTGTTTGCAGATGATTTCCTTAATTACTTGCTCCATTATCTTCCCTGGCACAGAAGTTAAACTCACTGGGGTCTGTAGTTTCCTGGGTTGTTTTTATTTCCCTTTTTATAGATGGGCACTATATTTGCCCTTTTCCAGTCTTCTGGAATCTCTCCCGTCTCCCATGATTTTCCAAAGATAATAGCTAGAGGCTCAGATACCTCCTCTATTAGCTCCTTGAGTATTCTAGGATGCATTTCATCAGGCCCGGGTGACTTGCAGGCATCTAACTTTTCTAAGTGATTTTTAACTTGTTCTTTTTTTATTTTATCTGCTAAACCTACCCCCTTCCCATTAGCATTCACTATGTTAGGCATTCCTTCAGACTTCTCGGTGAAGACCGAAACAAAGAAGTCATTAAGCATCTCCGCCATTTCCAAGTTTCCTGTTACTGTTTCTCCCTCTTCACTAAGCAGTGGGCCTACCCTGTCTTTGGTCTTCCTCTTGCTTCTAATGTATTGATAAAAAGTCTTCTTGTTTCCCTTTATTCCCGTAGCTAGTTTGAGCTCATTTTGTGCCTTTGCCTTTCTAATCTTGCCCCTGCATTCCTGTGTTGTTTGCCTATATTCATCCTTTGTAATCTGTCCCAGTTTCCATTTTTGATATGACTCCTTTTTATTTTTTAGATCATGCAAGATCTCATGGTTAAGCCAAGGTGGTCTTTTGCCACATTTTCTATCTTTCCTAACCAGCGGAATAGCTTGCTTTTGGGCCCTTAATAGTGTCCCTTTGAAAAACTGCCAACTCTCCTCAGTTGTTTTTCCCCTCAGTCTTGATTCCCATGGGACCTTACCTATCAGCTCTCTGAGCTTACCAAAATCTGCCTTCCTGAAATCCATTGTCTCTATTTTGCTGTTCTCCCTTCTACCCTTCCTTAGAATTGCAAACTCTATGATTTCATGATCACTTTCACCCAGGCTGCCTTCTACTTTCAAATTCTCAACGAGTTCCTCCCTATTTGTTAAAATCAAGTCTAGAACAGCTTCCCCCCAGTAGCTTTTTCAACCTTCTGAAATAAAAAGTTGTCTCCAATGCAGTCCAGGAATTTGTTGGATAGTCTGTGCCCCGCTGTGTTATTTTCCCAACATATAGCCGGATAGTTGAAGTCCCCCATCACCACCAAATCTTGGGCTTTGGATGATTTTGTTAGTTGCTTAAAAAAAGCCTCATCCACCTCTTCCACCTGGTTAGGTGGCCTGTAGTAGACTCCTAGCATGACATCTCCCTTGTTTTTTACCCCTTTTAGCCTAACCCAGAGACTCTCAACACTTCCGTCTCCTATGTCCATCTCTACCTCAGTCCAAGTGTGTACATTTTTAATATACAAGGCAACACCTCCTCCCTTTTTCCCCTGTCTATCCTTCCTGAGCAAGCTGTACCCATCCACACCAACATTCCAATCATGTGTATTATCCCACCAAGTTTCAGTGATGCCAACAATGTCATAGTTGTATTTATTTATTAGCACTTCCAGTTCTTCCTGCTTATTCCCCATACTTCTCGCATTTGTATAGAGACATCTAAGATACTGGTTTGATCTTTCCTCCCAGTTTTGTCCTGACCCTCCTTTCCCTCTGACAATATAGCCCACACTCCCTCTCGTTTTTGACCCATCTCCCCGGTCTCCATGTTCCCCACTTACCTGTGGGCTTTGCTCACCTGTCCCCGTCGAACCTAGTTTAAAGCCCTCCTCACTAGGTTAGCCAGTCTGTGTCCAAAGGTACTAATAACTTGAGCTGTGGTTTGGAGGTGGAACAGCTGTCAAGGGCACTGAGGGGGAGATAGCAGGAGCTCATCCTTCAAGGAGGGGGGTTGGCACTGGAGGTTACTAGAAAGGACAAGAAGACTCCATTCTGGGGTTCAGGAGGTGAATTTATCCCTCAGTGGTGGGCAGGTGATGGGTGGAAGTAGTGCTGGTTCCAGGTGCCCTTAATTGCCCCTGATTTCTCGGGGCGTTTGAGTCTCTGACAGGTTCTCATTCCCTTGCAGCAGGAGGACGTCACGGCCAAAAGTGATGCACCAGCTCCGCATCATCCGGTACTTGCGCCATATTCCTGAGACACTGCAGGGGCTGTGCCTCTGAGGCCATCAGCAACTCCCGCTCCCTGCTGCAGGTACTGCTCTGGTTCACTGTAAATGGGGAGCTAGTGGAAGGGGAAATGGAGCCCCCTGGCCCTCACTAAAAGGGAAAGTGGTGGATTCTCCATCTCTTAATGTCATTGAAGGAAGACTAGATGCCTTTCTGCAATGTGTGTGCCCAAAAAGTAACTATTGTACTATACAGCAAGCCTATGGTATGCAAGGGGTTAGATGAGATGCTCTAAAGGTCTCTTCTGGCCATAAAGTCCCCTAATTTTGGAAACACTGAGTGTAGCATTGGGAGCAGCCTCTGATGTTTTACCGTCTAGCCGGCTTGCTTCCTAGAATGAACAGGCATTGAGTGGGGTGATCCACAGAGAGTAGCTGAAACCTTCAAAGTGTCAGCCCAGCAACAGGACATTAGCACTTCCGGGGAAGGGTGGGTGTGGCAGTGATATCACAAAGGCCTTTTGCAGGACGTCAGCCTATTGGTCAAAGGTGTTAGGGAGGTGGTGACCTCCGAGAGAGATGCTGACATCAGCCTGGCAGGACAGGAGCACAGGGCCAGGGAAACCTCAGAGACCCCTGTGGCTTTGCTTCAGCAAGTCTCCTTCTCGAGGTCTCTCTTTGAGGACTGAGAGAGTGTTAGGGTTGACGTATGTGAGTGTGAGCAGGAGCCTTTTTCGAGTTTTCTCCTTTCCTTTTGACGGATTTTACTAGAAAACAGACGTCCCTATTTAGAAGGTAAGAGCCTCCAAGAGGTTTTGGAACCTGCTCAGTCTGATCCATCTGGTGCCAGCTGAATTCTAGGCATGGAAAACAGTAGTTTAAGATGGCAGAATTTTATTCCCTCCCTGGGATTTTGTGCCATAGAATCACTGGGGACATTAGGGTTTGTCCTTTTCGTTTTACCTTTTCCTCCATCCCTCCTTCCTTTCTCTTCATCTCTTACTTCTTTTGTCCTTTCTCCTGTTCCCCTTTCACCACCAGGAGTGGTGTGTGTGTGTGTGTGTTTGTGTGTGTGTTGCTGGGGGTGCTCTTCACCTCCCCTTGTGGGGAGTTCATCCAAAACTGTATGGTTGAAATAGTGCTTGGACTCCACTGACACTAGATGCTGCCATCCTGTGGCTTAGCATTAGTGTCTGGGATGACTTGGGGCAAGATCTCAACCTCCCCTCAACCCACTTCACTTCTGGCAGAATCCCTCCTGCCCCCCCGCTAGAGCCGCCTCGATGCCCAACCTGGTTGGGGGTGCAGAAGAGGGTTCTGATAACTTGAGGTTTGGTTTGGAGGTGGAACAGCTGTGAAGAACACTGAGGGGGAGGTAGCAGGAGCTAATCCTACAAGGAGGGGGGTTGGCACTGGAGGATACTAGAAAGGACAAGAAGACTCCATTCTGGGGTTCAGGAGGTGAATTCATCCCTCAGCGGTGGGCAGGTGGTGGGTGGAAATACTGCTGGTTCCAGGTGCCCTTAATTCCCCCTGATTCCTCGGGACCTTTGAGTCTCTGACAGGTTCTCGTTCCCTTGCAGCAGGAGGACGTCACGGCCAAAGTGATGCACCAGCTCCGCATCATCCGGCACTTGCGCCAGGTGCCTGAGACACTGCAGGGGCTGTTCCTCTGAGGCCTTCCGCAACTCCCGCTCCCTGCTGCAGGTACTGCTCTGGCTCCCTGTAAATGGGGTGCTAGTGGAAGGGGAAATGGAACCCCCTGGCACTCACTAAAAGGGAAAGTGGTGGATTCTCCATCTCTTGATGTCATTGAATGAAGACTAGATGCCTTTCTGGAATGTGTGTGCCCAAAGAGTAACTATTGTACTATACAGGAAGCCTATGATATGCAGGGGCTTAGATTAGATGCTCTAAAGGTCTCTTGTGGCCATAAAGTCTACTAATTTTGGAAACACTGAGTGTAGTATTGGGAGCAGCCTCTGATGTTTTACTGTCTAGCCGGCTTGCTTCCTAGAATGAAGACGCATTGAGTGGGGTGATCCACACAGAGTAGCTCAAACCTTCAAAGTGTCAGGCCAGCAGCAGGACATTAGCACTTCCGGGGATGGGTGGGTGTGGCAGTGACATCACAAAGGCCTTTTCAGGACCTCAGCCTATTGGTCAAAGGTGTTAGGGAGGTGGTAACCTCAGAGAGAGATGCTGACATCAGCCAGGCAGGACAGGGGCTTAGGGCCAGGGAAACCTCAGAGACCCCTGTGACTTTCATAGAATCATAGAATATCAGGGTTGGAAGGGACCTCAAGAGGTCATCTACTCCAACCCCGTCCTCAAAGCAGGACCAATTCCCAACTAAATCATCCCAGCCAGGGCTTTGTCAAGCCGGGCCTTAAAAACCTCCAAGGAAGGAGACTCCACCACCTCCCTAGTTAACGCATTCCAGTGCTTCACCACCCTCCTAGTGAAATAGTGTTTCCTAATATCCAACCTGGACCTCCCCCACTGCAACTTGAGACCATTGCTCCTTGTTCTGTCATCTGCCACCACTGAGAACAACCGAGCTCCATCCTCTTTGGAACCCCCCTTCAGGTAGTTGAAGGCTGCTATCAAATCCCCCCTCATTCTTCTCTTCTGGAGACTAAACAATCCCAGTTCCCTCAGCCTCTCCTCATAAGCCATGTGCTCCAGACCCCTAATCATTTTTGTTGCTCTCCACTGGACTCTTTCCAATTTTTCCACATCCTTCTTGTAGTGTGGGGCCTGTCGGAGAAAAACAGAGTTCTCACTATTTGTTTAGGTACAGCAAGTCAGATGCTTTATTAACGCTCACAATTGCCCAGAGGGAGAGAGCTAAGCAGGTCTCTCACAGGTAACTAATTACAGCAAGCATTTATACCTTTCATTACAGAAATAACGAGGGACAGCTGCGTTTTGTTTATACATAGGCCATCTTGATATCTCATTTCTTCACTTGTTTTGACTCTTGCCAACATACAATATTTTCTATACCTTATCTACACAAGGTCTTCTACACCTTATCTATACCAGGTCATAATGACTTCTTACACAGTTCTTTCTCACCCGCCTCACACATTCCTCGCTTCTACAAATCTCGCGTTATTAGGGTTACAGTTAGCCTAACTCTTGCTAACGAACTGTCATGCATTGCATCCCCTTCCTGTGAGCTCTTTCTCTGCTTCCACAGGCCCAAAACTGGACACAGTATTCCAGATGAGGCCTCACCAATGTCGAATAAAGGGGAACAATCACGTTCCTCGATCTGCTGGCAATGCCCCTACTTATACAGCCCAAAATGCCGTTAGCCTTCTTGGCAACAAGAGCACACTGTTGACTCATATCCAGCTTCTCGTCCACTGTGACCCCTAGGTCCTTTTCTGCAGAACTGCTACCTAGCCATTCGGTCCCTAGTCTGTAGCAGTGCATGGGATTCTTCCGTCCTAAGTGCAGGACTCTGCACTTGTCCTTGTTGAACTTCATCAGGTTTTTTTCTGCCCAATCCTCTAATTTGTCTAGGTCCCTCTGTATCCGATCCCTACCCTCTAGCGTATCTACCACGCCTCCTAGTTTAGTGTCATCTGCAAACTTGCTGAGAGTGCAGTCCACACCATCCTCCAGATCATTAATAAAGATATTAAACAAAACCGGCCCCAGGACCGACCCTTGGGGCACTACTCCGCTTGAAACCGGCTGCCAACTAGACATGGAGCCATTGATCACTACCCGTTGAGCCCGACGATCCAGCCAGCTTTCTATCCACCTTACAGTCCATTCATCCATCCATCCCATACTTCTTTAACTTGGTGGCAAGAATACTGTGGGAGAGCGTATCAAAAGCTTTGCTAAAGTCAAGGAATAACACATCCACTGCTTTCCCCTCATCCACAGAGCCAGTTATCTCATCATAGAAGGCAATTAGGTTAGTCAGGCACCGCAATAAGGATTCTTTAAAATACAGCCAGCTCTCCTGGACCCCTTTGCCCTTCATGTTATTCTCCCAGGGGATCCTGCCCATCTGTTCCCTGAGGGAGTCAAAGTCTGCTTTTCTGAAGTCCAGGGTCCGTATTCTGCTGCTCTCCTTTCTTCCTTGTGTCAGGATCCTGAACTCGACCATCTCATGGTCACTGCCTCCCAGGTTCCCATCCACTTTTGCTTCCCCTACTAATTCTTCCCTGTTTGTGAGCAGCAGGTCGAGAAAAGCTCTGCCCCTAGTTGGTTCCTCCAGCACTTGCACCAGGAAATTGTGCCCTACACTTTCCAAAAACCTCCCCGCAACCCACTTCACTGCTGCCAGAATCCCACCTGCCCCCCCTGCTAGAGCCGCCTCCCTGGCCAACCTGGGTGGGGGTGGAGAAGAGGGTTCTGATAAGACGAATTTTGTGGTGTGATCCACAGAGCGTAGCTCAAACCTTCAAAGTGTCAGGCCAGCAGCAGGACATGAGCACTTTAGGGTTTGGTTGGGTATGGCAGTGATATCACAAAGGCTTTTTCAAGGACCTCAGCGTACTGGTCAAAGGTGTTAGGGAGGTGGTGACCTCAGAGAGAGATGCTGTCTTCAGCCAGGGAGGACAGGGGCTTACGACCAGGGAAACCTCAGAGACCACTGTGGCTTTGCTTCAGCAAGTCTCCTTCTCGAGGTTTCTTTTTGAGGACTGAGAGAGTGTTAGGGTTGACGTATGTGAGTGCGAGCAGGAGCCTCTTTCGAGTTTTCTCCTTTCCTTTTACTGATTTTACTTGAAAATTAGAAGGTAAGAGCCTCCAAGAGGTTTTGGAACCTGCTCAGTCTGATCCATCTGGTGCCAGCTGAATTCTCGGCATGGAAAACAGTAGTTTAAGGTGGCAGAATTTTCTTCCCTCCCTGGAATTTTGTCCCGTGGAATCACTGGGGACACTAGGGTTTGTCCTTTTCGTTTTACCTTTTCCTCCATCCCTCCTTCCTTTCTCTTCATCTCTTACTTCTTTTGTCCTTTCTCTTGTTCCCCTCCCACCTCCAGGAGTGGTGTGTGTGTTGCTGGGGGTGCTCTTCACCTCCCCTTGTGGGAAGTTGATCCAAAACTGTCGGGTTCAAATAGTGCTTGGACTCCACTGACACTAGATGCTGCCATCCTGTGGCTTAGCATTAGTGTCTGGGACAACTTGGGACAAGATCTCAACTTCCCCGCAACCCACTTCACTGCTGGCAGAATCCCTCCTGCCCCCCCTGCTAGGGCCGCCTCCCTGCGCAACCTGGGTTGGGGTGGAGAAGAGGGTTCTGATAACTTGAGCTGTGGTTTGGAGGTAGAACAGCTGTCAAGGGTACTGAGGGGGAGGTAGCAGGAGCTCACCCTACAAGGTGGTGGGTTGGCACTGGAGGTTACTAGAAAGGACAAGAAGACTCCATTCTGGGGTTCAGGAGGTGAATTCATCCCTCAGTGGTGGGCAGGTAGTCAGTTTAAATATTGCTGGTTCCAGGTGCCCTTAATTCCCCCTGATTCCTCGGCGCGTTTGAGTCTCTGACAGGTTCTCGTTCCCTTGCAGCAGGACGACGTCACGGCCAAAGTGATGCACCAGCTCCGCATCATCCGGCACTTGCGCCATGTGCCTGAGACACTGCAGGGGCTGCGCCTCTGAGGCCTTCAGCAACTCCCGCTCCCTGCTGCAGGTACTGCTCTGTCTCCCTGTAAATGGCGAGCTAGTGGAAGGGGAAATGGAGCCCCCTGGCACTCACTAAAAGGGAAAGTGGTGGATTCTCCATCTCTTGATGTCATTGAATGAAGACTAGATGCCTTTCTGGAATGTGTGTGCCCAAAAAGTAACTATTGTACTATACAGGAGGCCTATGATATGCAGGGGCTTAGATGAGATGCTCTAAAGGTCTCTTGTGGCCATAAAGTCTACAAATTTTGGAAACACTGAGTGTAGTATTGGGAGCAGCCTGTGATGTTTTACTGTCTAGCCGGCTTGCTTCCTAGAATGAAGACGCATTGAGTGGGGTGATCCACAGAGAGTACCTGTGTCAAGGCTGTATCCCCACTTTGAAGTTTAGGGTACAAATGTAGGGGCCTGCATGAAAACCTCTAAGCTTAACCACCATCCCAAGGCTAATTTCCTTCCCTGGGTAGCCTTGAGAAACCTTTCAGCAATTCCCTGGTGAATACAGATCCAACCCCCTTGGATCTAAAAGAAGGAGAAATTAACCATTTCCCTCCTTCCTCCCACCAACTCCTGGTGAATCAAGATCCAAACTCCTTGGTTCTTAAAAATAAGGCTTTTAATTAAAGAAAAAGGAAAAAATCATCTCTGTAAAATCAGTATGGAAATTAACCTTACAGGGTAATCAAACTTAAAGAGCTCAGAGGACTCCCCTCTAGTCTTAGGTTCAAAGTACAGCAAACAAAGATAAACACTCTAGTAAAAGGTACATTTACAAGTTGAGAAAACAAAGGAAAACTAACACGCCTTGTTTGAAATAGGAGAGACTTGTTTAGAAAGATGTGGAGAACCTGGATTGATGTCTGGTCCCTTTCAGTCCCGAGGGCGAACACCCACACAAACAAAGAACACAAACAAAAGCCTTCCCCTCCCCAAGATTTGAAAGTATCTTGTCCCCTTATTGGTCCTTTAGGTCAGATGCCAGCCAGGTTACCTGAGCTTCTTAACCCTTTAGAGGGAAAAGGATTTTGGAGTCTCTGGCCAGGAGGATTTCTTAGTACTGTACACAGGACAGCTGTTACCCTTCCCTTTATAGTTATGACAACCTCAAACCTTCAAAGTGTCAGGCCAGCAGCAGGACATTAGCACTTCAGGGTTTGGTTGGGTGTGGCAGTGACATCACAAAGGCCTTTTGCAGGATGTCAGCTTATTGGTCAAATGTGTTAGGGAGGTGGTGACCTCAGAGAGAGATGCTGACATCAGCCTGGCAGGACAGGAGCACAGGGCCAGGGAAACCTCAGAGACCCTGTGGCTTTGCTTCAGCAAGTCTCCTTCTCGGGGTCTTTCTTTGAGGACTGAGAGAGTATTAGGGTTCACGTACGTGAGTGCGTGCAGGAGCCTCTTTCGAGTTTTCTCCTTTCCTTTTACTGATTTTACTAGAAAACAGACGTCCCTGTTTAGAAGGTAAGAGCCTCCAAGAGGTTTTGGCAGCTGCTCAGTCTGATCCACGTGGTGCCAGCTGAATTCTAGGCATGGAAAACAGTAGTTTAAGATGGCAGAATTTTATTCCATCCCTTGGATTTTGTGCCGTAGAATCACTGGGGACGTTAGGGTTTGTCCTTTTTGTTTTACCTTTTCCTCCATCCCTCCTTCCTTTCTCTTCATCTCTTACTTCTTTTGTCCTTTCTCCTCTTCCCCTCCCACCACAAGGAGTGGTGTGTGTGTGTGTGTGTGTGTGTGTGTGTGTGTGTGTGTGTGTTGCTGGGGGTGCTCATCACCTCTCCTTGTGGGAAGTTCATCGAAAACTGTGGGGTTGAAATAGCGTTTGGACTCCACTGACACTAGATGCTGCCATCCTGTGGCTTAGCATTAGTGTCTGGGATGACTTGGGTCAAGATCTCAACTTCCCCGCAACCCACTTCACTGCTGCCAGAATCCCTCCTGCCCCCCCTGCTAGAGCCGCCTCCCTGGCCAACCTGGGTGGGGGTGGAGAACAGTGTTTTTTTCATACGTTCATAGATTCTAGGACTGGAAGGGACCTCGAGAGGTCATCGAGTCCAGTCCCCTGCCCGCATGGCAGGACCATGTAACGGACTTATTAGATAAGGGAAATGCGGTGGACCTAATATACCTGGATTTCAGTAAAGCGTTTGATACTGTACCCCATGAGGAATTATTGGTTAAACTGGAAAACATGGGGATCGATATGAAAATCCAGAGGTGGATAAAGAATTGGTTAATGGGGAGAATGCAGCGGGTCGTATTAAAGGGTGAACTGTCGGGTTGGAGGGAGGTTACTAGTGGAGTGCCTCAAGGTTCGGTTTTGGGACCCATTTTATTTAATCTATTTATAACTGACCTCGGAACCGATTGCAAGAGTGGGCTGATAAAGTTTGCGGATGATACGAAGGTGGGAGGAGTTGCAAATTCGGAGGAGGATAGGGATATTCTGCAGGGAGACTTGAATGAGCTTGTGAATTGGAGTGTCAGAAATAAGATGAAATTTAATAGTGAAAAGTGTAAGGTGATGCACTTGGGGATGACTAATAACAATTTTAGTTACAAGATGGGGACGCATTGGTTAGAAGTAACGGAAGAGGAGAAGGACCTAGGGGTCCTTGTAGAGCGCAGGATGACTATGAGTCGACAATGTGACGTGGCTGTGAAAAAAGCCAATGCGGTCTTGGGATGTATTAGGCGAGGTATATCTAGTAGGGATAAGGAGGTCCTGCTTCCGTTGTATACGGCGCTGGTGAGACCTCATTTGGAGTACTGTGTGTAGTTCTGGTCTCCCATGTTTAAAAAAGATGAACTCAAATTGGAACGGGTGCAGAGAAGGGCGACTAGGATGATCAGAGGAATGGAAAACCTGTCGTATGAAAAGAGATTAGAGGAGCTCGGGTTGTTTAGTCTGACAAAACGAAGGCTGAGGGGGGATATGATTGCTATCTTTAAATATATCAGAGGGATAAATACAAGGGAGGGAGAGGAATTATTTCAGCTGAGTACTAATGTGGACACGAGAACCAATGGATATAAACTGGCCGTGGGGAAGTTCAGGCTTGAAATCAGACGAAGGTTTCTGACCGTCAGAGGGGTGAAATATTGGAACGGCCTTCCGAGGGAAACGGTGGGGGCAACGGACCTGTCTGGTTTTAAGATTAAGTTGGATAAGTTTATGGAGGGAATGGTTTAATGGTAAAACATAGTAGCCGAGGAAAACCAAGCAATGGTACGTAAATAGCATAATGGCAAACAAGGGTCAGGCTAGAGACTCTTGCCTACATGCTCGGGGTATTACTGATCGCCATATTTGGGGTCGGGAAGGAATTTTCCTCCAGGGTAGATTGGCTGAGCCTCTGGAGGTTTTTCGCCTTCCTCCGCAGCATGGGGCAGGGATCACTAGCAGGAGGGTCCCTGCCGATTGAAGTCACTAAAACACAGGATTGGGGACTTCAACGGCACAATCCAGGGAAGGGTCTTGTGGCCTGCAGCATGCAGGGGGTCAGACCAGATGATCATAATGGTCCCTTCTGACCTTAAAGTCTATGAGTCTATGAGACCAAATACCATCCCTGATAGACATTTATCCTACCTCCTCTTAAATATCTCAAGAGATGGAGATTCCACAACCTCCCTCGGCAATTTATTCCAGTGTTTAACCACCCTGACAGTTAGGAACTTTTTCCTAATGTCCAACCTAGACCTCCCTTGCTGCACTTTAAACCCATTGCTTCTGGTTCTATCCTTAGAGGCTAAGGTGAACAAGTTTTCTCCCTCCTCCTTATGACACCCTTTTAAATACCTGAAAACTGCTATCATGTCTCCTCTCAGTCTTCTCTTTTCCAAACTAAACAAAGCCAATTCTTTCAGCCTTCCTTCATAGGTCATGTTCTCAAGACCTTTAATCATTCTTGTTGCTCTTCTCTGGACCCTTTCCAATTTCTCCACATCTTTTTTAAAATGCGGTGCCCAGAACTGGACACAATACTCCAGCTGAGGCCTAACCAGAGCAGAGTAGAGCAGAAGAATGACTTCTCGTGTCTTGCTCACAACACACCTGTTAATACATCCCAGAATCAGGTTTGCTTTTTTTGCAAGAGCATCACACTGTTGACTCATATTTAGCTTGTGGTCCACTATAACCCCTAGATCCCTTTCTGCCGTACTCCTTCCTAGACAGTCTCTTCCCATTCTGTATGTGTGAAACTGATTGTTCCTTCCTAAGTGGAGCACTTTGCATTTGTCTTTGTTAAACTTCATCCTGTTTAACTCAGACCATTTCTCCAATTTGTCCAGATCATTTTGAATTATGACCCTGTCCTCCAAAGCAGTTGCAATCCCTCCCAGTTTGGTATCATCCGCAAACTTAATAAGCGTACTTTCTATGCCAATATCTAAGTCGTTGATGAAGATATTGAACAGCGCCGGTCCCAAAACAGACCCCTGCGATACCCCACTCGTTATGGCTTTCCAGCAGGATTGGGAACTATTAATAACAACTCTCTGAGTACGGTTATCCAGCCAGTTATGCACCCACCTTATAGTAGCCCCATCTAAATTGTATTTGCCTAGTTTATCAATAAGAATATCATGCGAGACCGTATCAAAAGCCTTACTAAAGTCTAGGTATACCACATCCACAGCCTCACCCTTATCCACAAGGCTCGTTATCCTATCAAAGAAAGCTATCAGATTGGTTTGACATGATTTGTTCTTCACAAATCCATGCTGGCTGTTCCCTATCACCTTACCACCTTCCAAGTGTTTGCAGATGATTTCCTTAATTACTTGCTCCATTATCTTCCCTGGCACAGAAGTTAAACTCACTGGGGTCTGTAGTTTCCTGGGTTGTTTTTATTTCCCTTTTTATAGATGGGCACTATATTTGCCCTTTTCCAGTCTTCTGGAATCTCTCCCGTCTCCCATGATTTTCCAAAGATAATAGCTAGAGGCTCAGATACCTCCTCTATTAGCTCCTTGAGTATTCTAGGATGCATTTCATCAGGCCCGGGTGACTTGCAGGCATCTAACTTTTCTAAGTGATTTTTAACTTGTTCTTTTTTTATTTTATCTGCTAAACCTACCCCCTTCCCATTAGCATTCACTATGTTAGGCATTCCTTCAGACTTCTCGGTGAAGACCGAAACAAAGAAGTCATTAAGCATCTCCGCCATTTCCAAGTTTCCTGTTACTGTTTCTCCCTCTTCACTAAGCAGTGGGCCTACCCTGTCTTTGGTCTTCCTCTTGCTTCTAATGTATTGATAAAAAGTCTTCTTGTTTCCCTTTATTCCCGTAGCTAGTTTGAGCTCATTTTGTGCCTTTGCCTTTCTAATCTTGCCCCTGCATTCCTGTGTTGTTTGCCTATATTCATCCTTTGTAATCTGTCCCAGTTTCCATTTTTGATATGACTCCTTTTTATTTTTTAGATCATGCAAGATCTCATGGTTAAGCCAAGGTGGTCTTTTGCCACATTTTCTATCTTTCCTAACCAGCGGAATAGCTTGCTTTTGGGCCCTTAATAGTGTCCCTTTGAAAAACTGCCAACTCTCCTCAGTTGTTTTTCCCCTCAGTCTTGATTCCCATGGGACCTTACCTATCAGCTCTCTGAGCTTACCAAAATCTGCCTTCCTGAAATCCATTGTCTCTATTTTGCTGTTCTCCCTTCTACCCTTCCTTAGAATTGCAAACTCTATGATTTCATGATCACTTTCACCCAGGCTGCCTTCTACTTTCAAATTCTCAACGAGTTCCTCCCTATTTGTTAAAATCAAGTCTAGAACAGCTTCCCCCCAGTAGCTTTTTCAACCTTCTGAAATAAAAAGTTGTCTCCAATGCAGTCCAGGAATTTGTTGGATAGTCTGTGCCCCGCTGTGTTATTTTCCCAACATATAGCCGGATAGTTGAAGTCCCCCATCACCACCAAATCTTGGGCTTTGGATGATTTTGTTAGTTGCTTAAAAAAAGCCTCATCCACCTCTTCCACCTGGTTAGGTGGCCTGTAGTAGACTCCTAGCATGACATCTCCCTTGTTTTTTACCCCTTTTAGCCTAACCCAGAGACTCTCAACACTTCCGTCTCCTATGTCCATCTCTACCTCAGTCCAAGTGTGTACATTTTTAATATACAAGGCAACACCTCCTCCCTTTTTCCCCTGTCTATCCTTCCTGAGCAAGCTGTACCCATCCACACCAACATTCCAATCATGTGTATTATCCCACCAAGTTTCAGTGATGCCAACAATGTCATAGTTGTATTTATTTATTAGCACTTCCAGTTCTTCCTGCTTATTCCCCATACTTCTCGCATTTGTATATAGACATCTAAGATACTGGTTTGATCTTTCCTCCCAGTTTTGTCCTGACCCTCCTTTCCCTCTGACAATATAGCCCACACTCCCTCTCGTTTTTGACCCATCTCCCCGGTCTCCATGTTCCCCACTTACCTGTGGGCTTTGCTCACCTGTCCCCGTCGAACCTAGTTTAAAGCCCTCCTCACTAGGTTAGCCAGTCTGTGTCCAAAGGTACTAATAACTTGAGCTGTGGTTTGGAGGTGGAACAGCTGTCAAGGGCACTGAGGGGGAGATAGCAGGAGCTCATCCTTCAAGGAGGGGGGTTGGCACTGGAGGTTACTAGAAAGGACAAGAAGACTCCATTCTGGGGTTCAGGAGGTGAATTTATCCCTCAGTGGTGGGCAGGTGATGGGTGGAAGTAGTGCTGGTTCCAGGTGCCCTTAATTCCCGCTGATTTCTCGGGGCGTTTGAGTCTCTGACAGGTTCTCATTCCCTTGCAGCAGGAGGACGTCACGGCCAAAAGTGATGCACCAGCTCCGCATCATCCGGTACTTGCGCCATATTCCTGAGACACTGCAGGGGCTGTGCCTCTGAGGCCATCAGCAACTCCCGCTCCCTGCTGCAGGTACTGCTCTGGTTCACTGTAAATGGGGAGCTAGTGGAAGGGGAAATGGAGCCCCCTGGCCCTCACTAAAAGGGAAAGTGGTGGATTCTCCATCTCTTAATGTCATTGAAGGAAGACTAGATGCCTTTCTGCAATGTGTGTGCCCAAAAAGTAACTATTGTACTATACAGCAAGCCTATGGTATGCAAGGGGTTAGATGAGATGCTCTAAAGGTCTCTTCTGGCCATAAAGTCCCCTAATTTTGGAAACACTGAGTGTAGCATTGGGAGCAGCCTCTGATGTTTTACCGTCTAGCCGGCTTGCTTCCTAGAATGAACAGGCATTGAGTGGGGTGATCCACAGAGAGTAGCTGAAACCTTCAAAGTGTCAGCCCAGCAACAGGACATTAGCACTTCCGGGGAAGGGTGGGTGTGGCAGTGATATCACAAAGGCCTTTTGCAGGACGTCAGCCTATTGGTCAAAGGTGTTAGGGAGGTGGTGACCTCCGAGAGAGATGCTGACATCAGCCTGGCAGGACAGGAGCACAGGGCCAGGGAAACCTCAGAGACCCCTGTGGCTTTGCTTCAGCAAGTCTCCTTCTCGAGGTCTCTCTTTGAGGACTGAGAGAGTGTTAGGGTTGACGTATGTGAGTGTGAGCAGGAGCCTTTTTCGAGTTTTCTCCTTTCCTTTTGACGGATTTTACTAGAAAACAGACGTCCCTATTTAGAAGGTAAGAGCCTCCAAGAGGTTTTGGAACCTGCTCAGTCTGATCCATCTGGTGCCAGCTGAATTCTAGGCATGGAAAACAGTAGTTTAAGATGGCAGAATTTTATTCCCTCCCTGGGATTTTGTCCCATAGAATCACTGGGGACATTAGGGTTTGTCCTTTTCGTTTTACCTTTTCCTCCATCCCTCCTTCCTTTCTCTTCATCTCTTACTTCTTTTGTCCTTTCTCCTGTTCCCCTTTCACCACCAGGAGTGGTGTGTGTGTGTGTGTGTGTTTGTGTGTGTGTTGCTGGGGGTGCTCTTCACCTCCCCTTGTGGGGAGTTCATCCAAAACTGTATGGTTGAAATAGTGCTTGGACTCCACTGACACTAGATGCTGCCATCCTGTGGCTTAGCATTAGTGTCTGGGATGACTTGGGGCAAGATCTCAACCTCCCCTCAACCCACTTCAATTCTGGCAGAATCCCTCCTGCCCCCCCGCTAGAGCCGCCTCGATGCCCAACCTGGTTGGGGGTGCAGAAGAGGGTTCTGATAACTTGAGGTTTGGTTTGGAGGTGGAACAGCTGTGAAGAACACTGAGGGGGAGGTAGCAGGAGCTAATCCTACAAGGAGGGGGGTTGGCACTGGAGGATACTAGAAAGGACAAGAAGACTCCATTCTGGGGTTCAGGAGGTGAATTCATCCCTCAGCGGTGGGCAGGTGGTGGGTGGAAATACTGCTGGTTCCAGGTGCCCTTAATTCCCCCTGATTCCTCGGGACCTTTGAGTCTCTGACAGGTTCTCGTTCCCTTGCAGCAGGAGGACGTCACGGCCAAAGTGATGCACCAGCTCCGCATCATCCGGCACTTGCGCCAGGTGCCTGAGACACTGCAGGGGCTGTTCCTCTGAGGCCTTCAGCAACTCCCGCTCCCTGCTGCAGGTACTGCTCTGGCTCACTGTAAATGGGGAGCTAGTGGAAGGGGAAATGGAGCCCCCTGGCCCTCACTAAAAGGGAAAGTGGTGGATTCTCCATCTCTTGATGTCATTGAATGAAGACTAGATGCCTTTCTGGAATGTGTGTGCCCAAAGAGTAACTATTGTACTATACAGGAGGCCTATGATATGCAGCGGGTTAGATGAGATGCTCTAAAGGTCTCTTCTGACCATAAAGTCTACTAATTTTGGAAACACTGAGTGTAGCATTGGGTGCAGCCTCTGATGTTTTACTGTCTAGCCCGCTTGCTTCCTAGAATGAGGATGCATTGAGTGGGGTGATCCACAGAGAGTAGCTCAAACCTTCAAAGTGTCAGGCCAGTAGCAGGACATTAGCACTTTAGGGTTTGGTTGGGTGTGGCAGTGATATCACAAAGGCCTTATCCTGGACCTCAGCCTATGGGTCAAAGGTGTTAGGGAGGTGGTTACCTGAGAGAGAGATGCTGACATCAGCCAGGCAGGACAGGAGCGCAGGGCCAGGGAAACCTCAGAGACCCCTTTGGCTTTGCTTTAGCAAGTCTCCTTCTCGAGGTCTCCCTTTTTAGGACTCAGAGAGTATTAGGGTTCAAGTATGTGAGTGCGAGGAGGAACCTCTTTCGAGTTTCTCCTTTTATTGATTTTACTAGAAAACAGACGTGCCTGTTGAGAAGGTAAGAACCTTGGAGAGGTTTTTAACCTGCTCAGTCTGCAGTCTGATCCATCTGGTGCCAGCTGAATTCTAGGCATGGAAAACACTAGTTCAAGGTGGCAGAATTTTATAGCCCACCTGGGATTTTGTGCCGTAGAATCACTGGGGACATTAGGGTTTGTCCTTTTCGTTTTACCTTTTCCTCCATCCCTCCTTGCTTTCTCTTGTTCCCCTCCCACCACCAGGAGTGGTGTGTGTGTGTGTGTGTGTTGCTGGGGGTGCTCTTCACCTCCCCTTGTGGGAAGTTGACACTGCAAGGGCTGTGCCTCTGTGGACATCAGCAACTCCCACTCCCTGCTGCAGGTACTGCTCTGGCTCCCTGTAAATGGGGTGCTAGTGGAAGGGGAAATGGAACCCCCTGGCACTCACTAAAAGGGAAAGTGGTGGATTCTCCATCTCTTGATGTCATTGAATGAAGACTAGATGCCTTTCTGGAATGTGTGTGCCCAAAGAGTAACTATTGTACTATACAGGAAGCCTATGATATGCAGGGGCTTAGATTAGATGCTCTAAAGGTCTCTTGTGGCCATAAAGTCTACTAATTTTGGAAACACTGAGTGTAGTATTGGGAGCAGCCTCTGATGTTTTACTGTCTAGCCGGCTTGCTTCCTAGAATGAAGACGCATTGAGTGGGGTGATCCACACAGAGTAGCTCAAACCTTCAAAGTGTCAGGCCAGCAGCAGGACATTAGCACTTCCGGGGATGGGTGGGTGTGGCAGTGACATCACAAAGGCCTTTTCAGGACCTCAGCCTATTGGTCAAAGGTGTTAGGGAGGTGGTAACCTCAGAGAGAGATGCTGACATCAGCCAGGCAGGACAGGGGCTTAGGGCCAGGGAAACCTCAGAGACCCCTGTGACTTTCATAGAATCATAGAATATCAGGGTTGGAAGGGACCTCAAGAGGTCATCTACTCCAACCCCGTCCTCAAAGCAGGACCAATTCCCAACTAAATCATCCCAGCCAGGGCTTTGTCAAGCCGGGCCTTAAAAACCTCCAAGGAAGGAGACTCCACCACCTCCCTAGTTAACGCATTCCAGTGCTTCACCACCCTCCTAGTGAAATAGTGTTTCCTAATATCCAACCTGGACCTCCCCCACTGCAACTTGAGACCATTGCTCCTTGTTCTGTCATCTGCCACCACTGAGAACAACCGAGCTCCATCCTCTTTGGAACCCCCCTTCAGGTAGTTGAAGGCTGCTATCAAATCCCCCCTCATTCTTCTCTTCTGGAGACTAAACAATCCCAGTTCCCTCAGCCTCTCCTCATAAGTCATGTGCTCCAGACCCCTAATCATTTTTGTTGCTCTCCACTGGACTCTTTCCAATTTTTCCACATCCTTCTTGTAGTGTGGGGCCTGTCGGAGAAAAACAGAGTTCTCACTATTTGTTTAGGTACAGCAAGTCAGATGCTTTATTAACGCTCACAATTGCCCAGAGGGAGAGAGCTAAGCAGGTCTCTCACAGGTAACTAATTACAGCAAGCATTTATACCTTTCATTACAGAAATAACGAGGGACATCTGCGTTTTGTTTATACATAGGCCATCTTGATATCTCATTTCTTCACTTGTTTTGACTCTTGCCAACATACAATATTTTCTATACCTTATCTACACAAGGTCTTCTACACCTTATCTATACCAGGTCATAATGACTTCTTACACAGTTCTTTCTCACCCGCCTCACACATTCCTCGCTTCTACAAATCTCGCGTTATTAGGGTTACAGTTAGCCTAACTCTTGCTAACGAACTGTCATGCATTGCATCCCCTTCCTGTGAGCTCTTTCTCTGCTTCCACAGGCCCAAAACTGGACACAGTATTCCAGATGAGGCCTCACCAATGTCGAATAAAGGGGAACGATCACGTTCCTCGATCTGCTGGCAATGCCCCTACTTATACAGCCCAAAATGCCGTTAGCCTTCTTGGCAACAAGAGCACACTGTTGACTCATATCCAGCTTCTCGTCCACTGTGACCCCTAGGTCCTTTTCTGCAGAACTGCTACCTAGCCATTCGGTCCCTAGTCTGTAGCAGTGCATGGGATTCTTCCGTCCTAAGTGCAGGACTCTGCACTTGTCCTTGTTGAACTTCATCAGGTTTTTTTCTGCCCAATCCTCTAATTTGTCTAGGTCCCTCTGTATCCGATCCCTACCCTCTAGCGTATCTACCACGCCTCCTAGTTTAGTGTCATCTGCAAACTTGCTGAGAGTGCAGTCCACACCATCCTCCAGATCATTAATAAAGATATTAAACAAAACCGGCCCCAGGACCGACCCTTGGGGCACTACTCCGCTTGAAACCGGCTGCCAACTAGACATGGAGCCATTGATCACTACCCGTTGAGCCCGACGATCCAGCCAGCTTTCTATCCACCTTACAGTCCATTCATCCATCCATCCCATACTTCTTTAACTTGGTGGCAAGAATACTGTGGGAGAGCGTATCAAAAGCTTTGCTAAAGTCAAGGAATAACACATCCACTGCTTTCCCCTCATCCACAGAGCCAGTTATCTCATCATAGAAGGCAATTAGGTTAGTCAGGCACGACTTCCCCTTGGTGAATCCATGCTGACTGTTCCTGATCACTTTCCTCTCCTCTAAGTGTTTCATAATTGATTCCTTGAGGACCTGCTCCATGATTTTTCCAGGGACTGAGGTGAGGCTGACTGGCCTGTAGTTCCCCGGATCCTCCTCCTTCCCTTTTTTAAAGATGGGCACTACATTAGCCTTTTTCCAGTCATCCGGGACCTCCCTCGATCGCCATGAGTTTTCAAAAATAATGGCTAATGGCTGTGCAATCTCATCCGCCAAGTCCTTTAGCACCCTCGGATGCAGCGCATCCAGCCCCATGGAGTTGTGCACGTCCAGTTTTTCTAAATAGTCCCGAACCACTTCTTTCTCCACAGAGGGCTGGTCACCTTCTCCCCATATTGTGCTGCCCAGTGCAGCAGTCTGGGAGCTGACCTTGTTCGTGAAGACAGAGGCAAAAAAAGCATTGAGTACATTAGCTTTTTCCACATCCTCAGTCACTAGGTTGCCTCCCTCATTCAGTAAGGGGCCCACACTTTCCTTGACTTTCTTCTTGTTGCTAACATACCTGAAGAAACCCTTCTTGTTACTCTTAACATCTCTTGCTAGCTGCAACTCCAAGTGTGATTTGGCCTTCCTGATTTCACTCCTGCATGCCTGAGCAATATTTTTATACTCCTCCCTGGTCATTTGTCCAATCTTCCACTTCTTGTAAGCTTCTTTTTTGCGTTTAAGATCAGCAAGGATTTCACTGTTTAGCCAAGCTGGTCGCCTGCCATATTTACTATTCTTTCTACACATCGGGATGGTTTGTTCCTGCAACCGCAATAAGGATTCTTTAAAATACAGCCAGCTCTCCTGGACCCCTTTGCCCTTCATGTTATTCTCCCAGGGGATCCTGCCCATCTGTTCCCTGAGGGAGTCAAAGTCTGCTTTTCTGAAGTCCAGGGTCCGTATTCTGCTGCTCTCCTTTCTTCCTTGTGTCAGGATCCTGAACTCGACCATCTCATGGTCACTGCCTCCCAGGTTCCCATCCACTTTTGCTTCCCCTACTAATTCTTCCCTGTTTGTGAGCAGCAGGTCGAGAAAAGCTCTGCCCCTAGTTGGTTCCTCCAGCACTTGCACCAGGAAATTGTGCCCTACACTTTCCAAAAACTTCCTGGATTGTCTGTGCACCGCTGTATTGCTCTCCTAGCAGATATCAGGGTGATTAAAGTCTCCCATGAGAACCAGGGCCTGCGATCTAGCAACTTCTGCTAGTTGCCAGAAGAAAGCCTCGTCCACCTCATCCCCCTGGTCTGGTGGTCTATACCAGACTCCAACCGTGACATCCCCCTTGTTGCTCACACTTCTCAACTTTATCCAGAGACTCTCAGGTTTTTCTACAGTTTCATACCGGACCTCTGAGCACTCATACTCCTCTCTTACATACAATGCAACTCCCCCACCTTTTCTGCCCTGCCTGTCCTTCCTGAACAGTTTATATCCATCCATGACAGTACTCCAGTCATGTGAGTTATCCCACCAAGTGTCTGTTATTGCTTCAGCAAGTCTCCTTCTCGAGGTCTCTCTTTGAGGACTGAGAGAGTATTAGTGTTCACATGTGTGAGTGCGAGCAGGAGCCTCTTTGGAGTTTTCTCCTTTCCTTTGACGGATTTTACTAGAAAACAGACGTCCCTATTTAGAAGGTAAGAGCCTCCAAGAGCTTTTTGGAACCTGCTCAGTCTGATCCATCTGGTGCCAGCTGAATTCTAGGCATGGAAAACACTAGGTTAAGGTGGCAGAATTTTATTCCCTCTGTGGGATTTTGTCCCGTAGAATCACAGGGGACATTAGTGTTTGTCATTTTCGTTTTACCTTTTCCTCCATCCCTCCTTCCTTTCTCTTCATCTCTTACTTCTTTTGTCCTTTCTCCTGTTCACCTGCCACCACCAGGAGTGGTGTGTGTGTGTGTGTGTGTGTGTGTGTTGCTGGGGGTGCTCTTCACCTCCCCTTGTGGGAAGTTGATCCAAAACTGTGAGGTTGAAATAGTGCTTGAACTCCAATGACACTAGATGCTGCCATCCTGTGGCTTAGCATTAGTGTCTGGGATGATTGGGGCAAGATCTCAACCTCCCCGCAACCCACTTCACTGCTGGCAGAATCCCTCCTGCCCCCCCTGCTAGAGCCGCCTCCCTGGCCAACCTGGGTGGGGGTGGAGAAGAGGGTTCTGATAACTTGAGCTGTGGTTTGGAGGTAGAACAGCTGTCAAGGGTACTGAGGGGGAGGTAGCAGGAGCTCACCCTACAAGGTGGTGGGTTGGCACTGGAGGTTACTAGAAAGGACAAGAAGACTCCATTCTGGGGTTCAGGAGGTGAATTCATCCCTCAGTGGTGGGCAGGTAGTCAGTTTAAATACTGCTGGTTCCAGGTGCCCTTAATTCCCCCTGATTCCTCGGGGCGTTTGAGTCTTTGACAGGTTCTCGTTCCCTTGCAGCAGGAGGACGTCATGGCCAGAGTGATGCACCAGCTCCGCATCATCCGGCACTTGTGCCAGGTGCCTTAGACACTGCAGGGGCTGTGCCACTGAGGCCATCAGCAACTCCCGCTCCCTGCTGCAGGTACTGCTCTGGCTCACTGTAAATGGGGTGCTAGTGGAAGGGGAAATGGAGCCCCCTGGCACTCAGTAAAAGGGAAAGTGGTGGATTCTCCATCTCTTGATGTCATTTCATGAAGACTAGATGCCTTTCTGGAATGTGTGTGCCCAAAAAGTACCTATTGTACTATACAGGAAGCCTATGATATGCAGGGGGTTAGATGAGATGTTCTAAAGGTCTCTTCTGGCCATAAAGTGTAGTAATTTTGGAAACACTGAGTGTAGCATTGGGAGCAGCCTCTGATGCTTTACTGTCTAGCCGGCTTGCTTCCTAGAATGAAGACGCATCGAGTGGGGTGATCCACAGAGAGTAGCTGAAACCTTCAAAGTGTCAGGCCAGCAGCAGGACATTAGCACTTTAGGGTTTGGTTGCGTGTGGCAGTGATATCACAAAGGCCTTATCCTGGACCTCAGCCTATGGGTCAAAGGTGTTAGGGAGGTGGTTACCTGAGAGAGAGATGCTGACATCAGCCAGGCAGGACAGGAGCGCAGGACCAGGGAAACCTCAGAGACCCCTTTGGCTTTGCTTTAGCAAGTCTCCTTCTCGAGGTCTCCCTTTTTAGGACTCAGAGAGTATTAGGGTTCAAGTATGTGAGCGCGAGGAGGAACCTCTTTCGAGTTTCTCCTTTTACTGATTTTACTAGAAAACAGACATCCCTGTTTAGAAAGTAAGAGCCTCCAAGAGGTTTTGGAACCTGCTCAGTCTGATCCATCTGGTGCCAGCTGAATTCTAGGCATGGAAAACACTAGTTCAAGGTGGCAGAATTTTAATCCCTCCCTTAATATTGTCTGGTAGAATCACTGGGGACATTAGGGTTTGTCCTTTTCGTTTTACCTTTTCCTCCATCCCTCCTTCCTTTCTCTTTATCTCTTACTTCTTTTGTCCTTTCTCTTGTTCCCCTCCCACCACCAGGAGTGGTATATGTGTGTGTGTGTGTGTGTGTGTGTGTGTGTGTGTGTGTGTGTTGCTGGGGGTGCTCTTCACCTCCCCTTGTTGGGAGTTGATCCAAAACTGTATGGTTGAAATAGTGCTTGGACTCCACTGACACTAGATGCTGCCATCGTGTGGTTTAGCATTAGTGTCTGGGATGACTTGGGGCAAGATCTCAACCTCCCCGCAACCCACTTCACTGCTGCCAGAATCCCACCTGCCCCCCCTGCTAGAGCCGCCTCCCTGGCCAACCTGGGTGGGGGTGGAGAAGAGGGTTCTGATAACTTGAGCTGTGGTTTGGAGGTGGAACAGCTGTCAAGGGCACTGAGGGGGAGGTAGCAGGAGCTCACCCTACAAGGACGGGGGTTGGCACTGGAGATTCCTAGAAAGGAGAAGACGACTCCATTCTGGGGTTCAGGAGGTGAATTCATCCCTCAGTGGTGGGCAGGTGCTGGGTGTAAATACTGCTGGTTCCAGGTGTCCTTAATTGCCCCTGATTCCTCGGGGCATTTGAGTCTCTGACAGGTTCTCGTTCCCTTGCAGGAGGAGGACGTCACGGCCAAAGGGATGCACCAGCTCCGCATCATCCGGCACTTACGCCATGTGCCTGAGACACTGCAGGGGCTGTTCCTCTGAGGCCTTAGCAACTCCCTCTCCCTGGTGCAGGTACTGCTCTGGCTCACTGTAAATGGGGAGCTAGTGGAAGGGGAAATGGAGCCCCCTGGCACTCACTAAAAGGGAAAGTGGTGGATTCTCCAACTCTTGATGTCATTGATTGAAGACTAGATGCCTTTCTGGAATGTGTGTGCCCAAAAAGTAACTATTGTACTATACTGGAAGCCTATGATATGGAGGGGGTTAGATGAGATGCTGTAAAGGTCTCTTCTGGCCAGAAAGTCTCCTACTTTTGGAAACACTGAGTGTAGTATTGGGAGCAGCCTCTGATGTTTTACTGTCTAGCTAGCTTGCTTCCTAGAATGAAGACGAATTTTGTGGTGTGATCCACAGAGCGTAGCTCAAACCTTCAAAGTGTCAGGCCAGCAGCAGGACATGAGCACTTTAGGGTTTGGTTGGGTATGGCAGTGATATCACAAAGGCTTTTTCAAGGACCTCAGCGTACTGGTCAAAGGTGTTAGGGAGGTGGTGACCTCAGAGAGAGATGCTGTCTTCAGCCAGGGAGGACAGGGGCTTACGACCAGGGAAACCTCAGAGACCACTGTGGCTTTGCTTCAGCAAGTCTCCTTCTCGAGGTTTCTTTTTGAGGACTGAGAGAGTGTTAGGGTTGACGTATGTGAGTGCGAGCAGGAGCCTCTTTCGAGTTTTCTCCTTTCCTTTTACTGATTTTACTTGAAAATTAGAAGGTAAGAGCCTCCAAGAGGTTTTGGAACCTGCTCAGTCTGATCCATCTGGTGCCAGCTGAATTCTCGGCATGGAAAACAGTAGTTTAAGGTGGCAGAATTTTCTTCCCTCCCTGGAATTTTGTCCCGTGGAATCACTGGGGACACTAGGGTTTGTCCTTTTCGTTTTACCTTTTCCTCCATCCCTCCTTCCTTTCTCTTCATCTCTTACTTCTTTTGTCCTTTCTCTTGTTCCCCTCCCACCTCCAGGAGTGGTGTGTGTGTTGCTGGGGGTGCTCTTCACCTCCCCTTGTGGGAAGTTGATCCAAAACTGTCGGGTTCAAATAGTGCTTGGACTCCACTGACACTAGATGCTGCCATCCTGTGGCTTAGCATTAGTGTCTGGGACAACTTGGGACAAGATCTCAACTTCCCCGCAACCCACTTCACTGCTGGCAGAATCCCTCCTGCCCCCCCTGCTAGGGCCGCCTCCCTGCGCAACCTGGGTTGGGGTGGAGAAGAGGGTTCTGATAACTTGAGCTGTGGTTTGGAGGTAGAACAGCTGTCAAGGGTACTGAGGGGGAGGTAGCAGGAGCTCACCCTACAAGGTGGTGGGTTGGCACTGGAGGTTACTAGAAAGGACAAGAAGACTCCATTCTGGGGTTCAGGAGGTGAATTCATCCCTCAGTGGTGGGCAGGTAGTCAGTTTAAATATTGCTGGTTCCAGGTGCCCTTAATTCCCCCTGATTCCTCGGCGCGTTTGAGTCTCTGACAGGTTCTCGTTCCCTTGCAGCAGGACGACGTCACGGCCAAAGTGATGCACCAGCTCCGCATCATCCGGCACTTGCGCCATGTGCCTGAGACACTGCAGGGGCTGCGCCTCTGAGGCCTTCAGCAACTCCCGCTCCCTGCTGCAGGTACTGCTCTGTCTCCCTGTAAATGGCGAGCTAGTGGAAGGGGAAATGGAGCCCCCTGGCACTCACTAAAAGGGAAAGTGGTGGATTCTCCATCTCTTGATGTCATTGAATGAAGACTAGATGCCTTTCTGGAATGTGTGTGCCCAAAAAGTAACTATTGTACTATACAGGAGGCCTATGATATGCAGGGGCTTAGATGAGATGCTCTAAAGGTCTCTTGTGGCCATAAAGTCTACAAATTTTGGAAACACTGAGTGTAGTATTGGGAGCAGCCTGTGATGTTTTACTGTCTAGCCGGCTTGCTTCCTAGAATGAAGACGCATTGAGTGGGGTGATCCACAGAGAGTACCTGTGTCAAGGCTGTATCCCCACTTTGAAGTTTAGGGTACAAATGTAGGGGCCTGCATGAAAACCTCTAAGCTTAACCACCATCCCAAGGCTAATTTCCTTCCCTGGGTAGCCTTGAGAAACCTTTCACCAATTCCCTGGTGAATACAGATCCAACCCCCTTGGATCTAAAAGAAGGAGAAATTAACCATTTCCCTCCTTCCTCCCACCAACTCCTGGTGAATCAAGATCCAAACTCCTTGGTTCTTAAAAATAAGGCTTTTAATTAAAGAAAAAGGTAAAAATCATCTCTGTAAAATCAGTATGGAAATTAACCTTACAGGGTAATCAAACTTAAAGAGCTCAGAGGACTCCCCTCTAGTCTTAGGTTCAAAGTACAGCAAACAAAGATAAACACTCTAGTAAAAGGTACATTTACAAGTTGAGAAAACAAAGGAAAACTAACACGCCTTGTTTGAAATAGGAGAGACTTGTTTAGAAAGATGTGGAGAACCTGGATTGATGTCTGGTCCCTCTCAGTCCCGAGGGCGAACACCCACACAAACAAAGAACACAAACAAAAGCCTTCCCCTCCCCAAGATTTGAAAGTATCTTGTCCCCTTATTGGTCCTTTAGGTCAGATGCCAGCCAGGTTACCTGAGCTTCTTAACCCTTTAGAGGGAAAAGGATTTTGGAGTCTCTGGCCAGGAGGATTTCTTAGTACTGTACACAGGACAGCTGTTACCCTTCCCTTTATAGTATGACCACCTCAAACCTTCAAAGTGTCAGGCCAGCAGCAGGACATTAGCACTTCAGGGTTTGGTTGGGTGTGGCAGTGACATCACAAAGGCCTTTTGCAGGATGTCAGCTTATTGGTCAAATGTGTTAGGGAGGTGGTGACCTCAGAGAGAGATGCTGACATCAGCCTGGCAGGACAGGAGCACAGGGCCAGGGAAACCTCAGAGACCCTGTGGCTTTGCTTCAGCAAGTCTCCTTCTCGGGGTCTTTCTTTGAGGACTGAGAGAGTATTAGGGTTCACGTACGTGAGTGCGTGCAGGAGCCTCTTTCGAGTTTTCTCCTTTCCTTTTACTGATTTTACTAGAAAACAGACGTCCCTGTTTAGAAGGTAAGAGCCTCCAAGAGGTTTTGGCAGCTGCTCAGTCTGATCCACGTGGTGCCAGCTGAATTCTAGGCATGGAAAACAGTAGTTTAAGATGGCAGAATTTTATTCCATCCCTTGGATTTTGTGCCGTAGAATCACTGGGGACGTTAGGGTTTGTCCTTTTTGTTTTACCTTTTCCTCCATCCCTCCTTCCTTTCTCTTCATCTGTTACTTCTTTTGTCCTTTCTCCTCTTCCCCTCCCACCACAAGGAGTTGTGTGTGTGTGTGTGTGTGTGTGTGTGTGTGTGTGTGTGTGTGTGTGTTCCTGGGGGTGCTCATCACCTCTCCTTGTGGGAAGTTCATCGAAAACTGTGGGGTTGAAATAGCGTTTGGACTCCACTGACACTAGATGCTGCCATCCTGTGGCTTAGCATTAGTGTCTGGGATGACTTGGGTCAAGATCTCAACTTCCCCGCAACCCACTTCACTGCTGCCAGAATCCCTCCTGCCCCCCCTGCTAGAGCCGCCTCCCTGGCCAACCTGGGTGGGGTTGGAGAACAGTGTTTTTTTCATACGTTCATAGATTCTAGGACTGGAAGGGACCTCGAGAGGTCATCGAGTCCAGTCCCCTGCCCGCATGGCAGGACCATGTAACGGACTTATTAGATAAGGGAAATGCGGTGGACCTAATATACCTGGATTTCAGTAAAGCGTTTGATACTGTACCCCATGAGGAATTATTGGTTAAACTGGAAAACATGGGGATCGATATGAAAATCCAGAGGTGGATAAAGAATTGGTTAATGGGGAGAATGCAGCGGGTCGTATTAAAGGGTGAACTGTCGGGTTGGAGGGAGGTTACTAGTGGAGTGCCTCAAGGTTCGGTTTTGGGACCCATTTTATTTAATCTATTTATAACTGACCTCGGAACCGATTGCAAGAGTGGGCTGATAAAGTTTGCGGATGATACGAAGGTGGGAGGAGTTGCAAATTCGGAGGAGGATAGGGATATTCTGCAGGGAGACTTGAATGAGCTTGTGAATTGGAGTGTCAGAAATAAGATGAAATTTAATAGTGAAAAGTGTAAGGTGATGCACTTGGGGATGACTAATAACAATTTTAGTTACAAGATGGGGACGCATTGGTTAGAAGTAACGGAAGAGGAGAAGGACCTAGGGGTCCTTGTAGACCGCAGGATGACTATGAGTCGACAATGTGACGTGGCTGTGAAAAAAGCCAATGCGGTCTTGGGATGTATTAGGCGAGGTATATCTAGTAGGGATAAGGAGGTCCTGCTTCCGTTGTATACGGCGCTGGTGAGACCTCATTTGGAGTACTGTGTGTAGTTCTGGTCTCCCATGTTTAAAAAAGATGAACTCAAATTGGAACGGGTGCAGAGAAGGGCGACTAGGATGATCAGAGGAATGGAAAACCTGTCGTATGAAAAGAGATTAGAGGAGCTCGGGTTGTTTAGTCTGACAAAACGAAGGCTGAGGGGGGATATGATTGCTATCTTTAAATATATCAGAGGGATAAATACAAGGGAGGGAGAGGAATTATTTCAGCTGAGTACTAATGTGGACACGAGAACCAATGGATATAAACTGGCCGTGGGGAAGTTCAGGCTTGAAATCAGACGAAGGTTTCTGACCGTCAGAGGGGTGAAATATTGGAACGGCCTTCCGAGGGAAACGGTGGGGGCAACGGACCTGTCTGGTTTTAAGATTAAGTTGGATAAGTTTATGGAGGGAATGGTTTAATGGTAAAACATAGTAGCCGAGGAAAACCAAGCAATGGTACGTAAATAGCATAATGGCAAACAAGGGTCAGGCTAGAGACTCTTGCCTACATGCTCGGGGTATTACTGATCGCCATATTTGGGGTCGGGAAGGAATTTTCCTCCAGGGTAGATTGGCTGAGCCTCTGGAGGTTTTTCGCCTTCCTCCGCAGCATGGGGCAGGGATCACTAGCAGGAGGGTCCCTGCCGATTGAAGTCACTAAAACACAGGATTGGGGACTTCAACGGCACAGTCCAGGGAAGGGTCTTGTGGCCTGCAGCATGCAGGGGGTCAGACCAGATGATCATAATGGTCCCTTCTGACCTTAAAGTCTATGAGTCTATGAGACCAAATACCATCCCTGATAGACATTTATCTAACCTCCTCTTAAATATCTCAAGAGATGGAGATTCCACAACCTCCCTCGGCAATTTATTCCAGTGTTTAACCACCCTGACAGTTAGGAACTTTTTCCTAATGTCCAACCTAGACCTCCGTTGCTGCACTTTAAACCCATTGCTTCTGGTTCTATCCTTAGAGGCTAAGGTGAACAAGTTTTCTCCCTCCTCCTTATGACACCCTTTTAAATACCTGAAAACTGCTATCATGTCTCCTCTCAGTCTTCTCTTTTCCAAACTAAACAAAGCCAATTCTTTCAGCCTTCCTTCATAGGTCATGTTCTCAAGACCTTTAATCATTCTTGTTGCTCTTCTCTGGACCCTTTCCAATTTCTCCACATCTTTTTTAAAATGCGGTGCCCAGAACTGGACACAATACTCCAGCTGAGGCCTAACCAGAGCAGAGTAGAGCGGAAGAATGACTTCTTGTGTCTTGCTCACAACACACCTGTTAATACATCCCAGAATCAGGTTTGCTTTTTTTGCAAGAGCATCACACTGTTGACTCATATTTAGCTTGTGGTCCACTATAACCCCTAGATCCCTTTCTGCCGTACTCCTTCCTAGACAGTCTCTTCCCATTCTGTATGTGTGAAACTGATTGTTCCTTCCTAAGTGGAGCACTTTGCATTTGTCTTTGTTAAACTTCATCCTGTTTAACTCAGACCATTTCTCCAATTTGTCCAGATCATTTTGAATTATGACCCTGTCCTCCAAAGCAGTTGCAATCCCTCCCAGTTTGGTATCATCCGCAAACTTAATAAGCGTACTTTCTATGCCAATATCTAAGTCGTTGATGAAGATATTGAACAGCGCCGGTCCCAAAACAGACCCCTGCGATACCCCACTCGTTATGGCTTTCCAGCAGGATTGGGAACTATTAATAACAACTCTCTGAGTACGGTTATCCAGCCAGTTATGCACCCACCTTATAGTAGCCCCATCTAAATTGTATTTGCCTAGTTTATCAATAAGAATATCATGCGAGACCGTATCAAAAGCCTTACTAAAGTCTAGGTATACCACATCCACAGCCTCACCCTTATCCACAAGGCTCGTTATCCTATCAAAGAAAGCTATCAGATTGGTTTGACATGATTTGTTCTTCACAAATCCATGCCGGCTGTTCCCTATCACCTTACCACCTTCCAAGTGTTTGCAGATGATTTCCTTAATTACTTGCTCCATTATCTTCCCTGGCACAGAAGTTAAACTCACTGGGGTCTGTAGTTTCCTGGGTTGTTTTTATTTCCCTTTTTATAGATGGGCACTATATTTGCCCTTTTCCAGTCTTCTGGAATCTCTCCCGTCTCCCATGATTTTCCAAAGATAATAGCTAGAGGCTCAGATACCTCCTCTATTAGCTCCTTGAGTATTCTAGGATGCATTTCATCAGGCCCGGGTGACTTGCAGGCATCTAACTTTTCTAAGTGATTTTTAACTTGTTCTTTTTTTATTTTATCTGCTAAACCTACCCCCTTCCCATTAGCATTCACTATGTTAGGCATTCCTTCAGACTTCTCGGTGAAGACCGAAACAAAGAAGTCATTAAGCATCTCCGCCATTTCCAAGTTTCCTGTTACTGTTTCTCCCTCTTCACTAAGCAGTGGGCCTACCCTGTCTTTGGTCTTCCTCTTGCTTCTAATGTATTGATAAAAAGTCTTCTTGTTTCCCTTTATTCCCGTAGCTAGTTTGAGCTCATTTTGTGCCTTTGCCTTTCTAATCTTGCCCCTGCATTCCTGTGTTGTTTGCCTATATTCATCCTTTGTAATCTGTCCCAGTTTCCATTTTTTATATGACTCCTTTTTATTTTTTAGATCATGCAAGATCTCATGGTTAAGCCAAGGTGGTCTTTTGCCACATTTTCTATCTTTCCTAACCAGCGGAATAGCTTGCTTTTGGGCCCTTAATAGTGTCCCTTTGAAAAACTGCCAACTCTCCTCAGTTGTTTTTCCCCTCAGTCTTGATTCCCATGGGACCTTACCTATCAGCTCTCTGAGCTTACCAAAATCTGCCTTCCTGAAATCCATTGTCTCTATTTTGCTGTTCTCCCTTCTACCCTTCCTTAGAATTGCAAACTCTATGATTCCATGATCACTTTCACCCAGGCTGCCTTCTACTTTCAAATTCTCAACGAGTTCCTCCCTATTTGTTAAAATCAAGTCTAGAACAGCTTCCCCCCAGTAGCTTTTCAACCTTCTGAAATAAAAAGTTGTCTCCAATGCAGTCCAGGAATTTGTTGGATAGTCTGTGCCCCGCTGTGTTATTTTCCCAACATATAGCCGGATAGTTGAAGTCCCCCATCACCACCAAATCTTGGGCTTTGGATGATTTTGTTAGTTGCTTAAAAAAAGCCTCATCCACCTCTTCCACCTGGTTAGGTGGCCTGTAGTAGACTCCTAGCATGACATCTCCCTTGTTTTTTACCCCTTTTAGCCTAACCCAGAGACTCTCAACACTTCCGTCTCCTATGTCCATCTCCAACTCAGTCCAAGTGTGTACATTTTTAATATACAAGGCAACACCTCCTCCCTTTTTCCCCTGTCTATCCTTCCTGAGCAAGCTGTACCCATCCACACCAACATTCCAATCATGTGTATTATCCCACCAAGTTTCAGTGATGCCAACAATGTCATAGTTGTATTTATTTATTAGCACTTCCAGTTCTTCCTGCTTATTCCCCATACTTCTCGCATTTGTATAGAGACATCTAAGATACTGGTTTGATCTTTCCTCCCAGTTTTGTCCTGACCCTCCTTTCCCTCTGACAATATAGCCCACACTCCCTCTCGTTTTTGACCCATCTCCCCGGTCTCCATGTTCCCCACTTACCTGTGGGCTTTGCTCACCTGTCCCCGTCGAACCTAGTTTAAAGCCCTCCTCACTAGGTTAGCCAGTCTGTGTCCAAAGGTACTAATAACTTGAGCTGTGGTTTGGAGGTGGAACAGCTGTCAAGGGCACTGAGGGGGAGATAGCAGGAGCTCATCCTTCAAGGAGGGGGGTTGGCACTGGAGGTTACTAGAAAGGACAAGAAGACTCCATTCTGGGGTTCAGGAGGTGAATTTATCCCTCAGTGGTGGGCCGGTGATGGGTGGAAGTAGTGCTGGTTCCAGGTGCCCTTAATTCCCGCTGATTCCTCGGGGCGTTTGAATCTCTGACAGGTTCTCGTTCCCTTGCAGCAGGAGGACGTCACGGCCAAAAGTGATGCACCAGCTCCGCATCATCCGGCACTTGCGCCAGATTCCTGAGACACTGCAGGGGCTGTGCCTCTGAGGCCATCAGCAACTCCCGCTCCCTGCTGCAGGTACTGCTCTGGCTCACTGTAAATGGGGAGCTAGTGGAAGGGGAAATGGAGCCCCCTGGCCCTCACTAAAAGGGAAAGTGGTGGATTCTCCATCTCTTGATGTCATTGAAGGAAGACTAGATGCCTTTCTGGAATGTGTGTGCCCAAAGAGTAACTATTGTACTATACAGCAAGCCTATGGTATGCAAGGGGTTAGATGAGATGCTCTAAAGGTCTCTTCTGGCCATAAAGTCCCCTAATTTTGGAAACACTGAGTGTAGCATTGGGAGCAGCCTCTGATGTTTTACCGTCTAGCCGGCTTGCTTCCTAGAATGAACAGGCATTGAGTGGGGTGATCCACAGAGAGTAGCTGAAACCTTCAAAGTGTCAGGCCAGCAGCAGGACATTAGCACTTCCGGGGAAGGGTGGGTGTGGCAGTGATATCACAAAGGCCTTTTGCAGGACGTCAGCCTATTGGTCAAAGGTGTTAGGGAGGTGGTGACCTCCGAGAGAGATGCTGACATCAGCCTGGCAGGACAGGAGCACAGGGCCAGGGAAACCTCAGAGACCCCTGTGGCTTTGCTTCAGCAAGTCTCCTTCTCGAGGTCTCTGTTTGAGGACTGAGAGAGTGTTAGGGTTGACGTATGTGAGTGTGAGCAGGAGCCTCTTTCGAGTTTTCTCCTTTCCTTTGACGGATTTTACTAGAAAACAGACGTCCCTATTTAGAAGGTAAGAGCCTCCAAGAGGTTTTGGAACCTGCTCAGTCTGATCCATCTGGTGCCAGCTGAATTCTAGGCATGGAAAACAGTAGTTTAAGATGGCAGAATTTTATTCCCTCCCTGGGATTTTGTCCCGTAGAATCACTGGGGACATTAGGGTTTGTCCTTTTCGTTTTACCTTTTCCTCCATCCCTCCTTCCTTTCTCTTCATCTCTTACTTCTTTTGTCCTTTCTCCTGTTCCCCTTTCACCACCAGGAGTGGTGTGTGTGTGTGTGTGTGTTGCTGGGGGTGCTCTTCACCTCCCCTTGTGGGGAGTTCATCCAAAACTGTATGGTTGAAATAGTGCTTGGACTCCACTGACACTAGATGCTGCCATCCTGTGGCTTAGCATTAGTGTCTGGGATGACTTGGGGCAAGATCTCAACCTCCCCTCAACCCACTTCACTTCTGGCAGAATCCCTCCTGCCCCCCCGCTAGAGCCGCCTCGATGCCCAACCTGGTTGGGGGTGCAGAAGAGGGTTCTGATAACTTGAGGTTTGGTTTGGAGGTGGAACAGCTGTGAAGAACACTGAGGGGGAGGTAGCAGGAGCTAATCCTACAAGGAGGGGGGTTGGCACTGGAGGATACTAGAAAGGACAAGAAGACTCCATTCTGGGGTTCAGGAGGTGAATTCATCCCTCAGCGGTGGGCAGGTGGTGGGTGGAAATACTGCTGGTTCCAGGTGCCCTTAATTCCCCCTGATTCCTCGGGACCTTTGAGTCTCTGACAGGTTCTCGTTCCCTTGCAGCAGGAGGACGTCACGGCCAAAGTGATGCACCAGCTCCGCATCATCCGGCACTTGCGCCAGGTGCCTGAGACACTGCAGGGGCTGTTCCTCTGAGGCCTTCCGCAACTCCCGCTCCCTGCTGCAGGTACTGCTCTGGCTCACTGTAAATGGGGAGCTAGTGGAAGGGGAAATGGAGCCCCCTGGCCCTCACTAAAAGGGAAAGTGGTGGATTCTCCATCTCTTGATATCATTGAATGAAGACTAGATGCCTTTCTGGAATGTGTGTGCCCAAAGAGTAACTATTGTACTATACAGTAAGCCTATGATATGCAGCGGGTTAGATTAGATGCTCTAAAGGTCTCTTCTGACCATAAAGTCTACTAATTTTGGAAACACTGAGTGTAGCATTGGGAGCAGCCTCTGATGTTTTACTGTCTAGCCCGCTTGCTTCCTAGAATGAGGATGCATTGAGTGGGGTGATCCACAGAGAGTAGCTCAAACCTTCAAAGTGTCATTCCAGTAGCAGGACATTAGCACTTTAGGGTTTGGTTGGGTGTGGCAGTGATATCACAAAGGCCTTATCCTGGACCTCAGCCTATGGGTCAAAGGTGTTAGGGAGGTGGTTACCTGAGAGAGAGATGCTGACATCAGCCAGGCAGGACAGGAGCACAGGGCCAGGGAAACCTCAGAGACCCCTGTGGCTTTGCTTCAGCAAGTCTCCTTCTCGAGGTCTCTCTTTGAGGACTGAGAGAGTGTTAGGGTTGACGTATGTGAGTGTGAGCAGGAGCCTCTTTCGAGTTTTCTCCTTTCCTTTTGACGGATTTTACTAGAAAACAGACATCCCTATTTAGAAGGTAAGAGCCTCCAAGAGGTTTTGGAACCTGCTCAGTCTGATCCATCTGGTGCCAGCTGAATTCTAGGCATGGAAAACAGTAGTTTAAGATGGCAGAATTTTATTCCCTCCCTGGGATTTTGTCCCGTAGAATCACTGGGGACATTAGGGTTTGTCCTTTTCGTTTTACCTTTTCCTCCATCCCTCCTTCCTTTCTCTTCATCTCTTACTTCTTTTGTCCTTTCTCCTGTTCCCCTTTCACCACCAGGAGTGGTGTGTGTGTGTGTGTGTGTTGCTGGGGGTGCTCTTCACCTCCCCTTGTGGGGAGTTCATCCAAAACTGTATGGTTGAAATAGTGCTTGGACTCCACTGACACTAGATGCTGCCATCCTGTGGCTTAGCATTAGTGTCTGGGATGACTTGGGGCAAGATCTCAACCTCCCCTCAACCCACTTCACTTCTGGCAGAATCCCTCCTGCCCCCCCGCTAGAGCTCTATGCCCAACCTGGTTGGGGGTGCAGAAGAGGGTTCTGATAACTTGAGGTTTGGTTTGGAGGTGGAACAACTGTGAAGAACACTGAGGGGGAGGTAGCAGGAGCTAATCCTACAAGGAGGGGGGTTGGCACTGGAGGATACTAGAAAGGACAAGAAGACTCCATTCTGGGGTTCAGGAGGTGAATTCATCCCTCAGCGGTGGGCAGGTGGTGGGTGGAAATACTGCTGGTTCCAGGTGCCCTTAATTCCCCCTGATTCCTCGGGGCCCTTGAGTCTCTGACAGGTTCTCGTTCCCTTGCAGCAGGAGGACGTCACGGCCAAAGTGATGCACCAGCTCCGCATCATCCGGCACTTGCGCCAGGTGCCTGAGACACTGCAGGGGCTGTTCCTCTGAGGCCTTCAGCAACTCCCGCTCCCTGCTGCAGGTACTGCTCTGGCTCACTGTAAATGGGGAGCTAGTGGAAGGGGAAATGGAGCCCCCTGGCCCTCACTAAAAGGGAAAGTGGTGGATTCTCCATCTCTTGATGTCATTGAATGAAGACTAGATGCCTTTCTGGAATGTGTGTGCCCAAAGAGTAACTATTGTACTATACAGTAAGCCTATGATATGCAGCGGGTTAGATTAGATGCACTAAAGGTCTCTTCTGACCATAAAGTCTACTAATTTTGGAAACACTGAGTGTAGCATTGGGAGCAGCCTCTGATGTTTTACTGTCTAGCCCGCTTGCTTCCTAGAATGAGGATGCATTGAGTGGGGTGATCCACAGAGAGTAGCTCAAACCTTCAAAGTGTCAGGCCAGTAGCAGGACATTAGCACTTTAGGGTTTGGTTGGGTGTGGCAGTGATATCACAAAGGCCTTATCCTGGACCTCAGCCTATGGGTCAAAGGTGTTAGGGAGGTGGTTACCTGAGAGAGAGATGCTGACATCAGCCAGGCAGGACAGGAGCGCAGGGCCAGGGAAACCTCAGAGACCCCTTTGGCTTTGCTTTAGCAAGTCTCCTTCTCGAGGTCTCCCTTTTTAGGACTCAGAGAGTATTAGGGTTCAAGTATGTGAGTGCGAGGAGGAACCTCTTTCGAGTTTCTCCTTTTATTGATTTTACTAGAAAACAGACGTGCCTGTTGAGAAGGTAAGAACCTTGGAGAGGTTTTTAACCTGCTCAGTCTGCAGTCTGATCCATCTGGTGCCAGCTGAATTCTAGGCATGGAAAACACTAGTTCAAGGTGGCAGAATTTTATAGCCCACCTGGGATTTTGTGCCATAGAATCACTGGGGACATTAGGGTTTGTCCTTTTCGTTTTACCTTTTCCTCCATCCCTCCTTGCTTTCTCTTGTTCCCCTCCCACCACCAGGAGTGGTGTGTGTGTGTGTGTGTGTGTTGCTGGGGGTGCTCTTCACCTCCCCTTGTGGGAAGTTGACACTGCAAGGGCTGTGCCTCTGTGGACATCAGCAGCTCCCACTCCCTGCTGCAGGTACTGCTCTGGCTCACTGTAAATGGGGTGCTAGTGGAAGGGGAAATGGAACCCCCTGGCACTCACTAAAAGGGAAAGTGGTGGATTCTCCATCTCTTGATGTCATTGAATGAAGACTAGATGCCTTTCTGGAATGTGTGTGCCCAAAGAGTAACTATTGTACGATACAGGAAGCCTATGATATGCAGGGGCTTAGATTAGATGCTCTAAAGGTCTCTTGTGGCCATAAAGTCTACTAATTTTGGAAACACTGAGTGTAGCATTGGGAGCAGCCTCTGATGTTTTACCGTCTAGCCCACTTGCTTCCTAGAATGAAGACGCATTGAGTGGGGTGAGCCACAGAGAGTAGCTCAAACCTTCATAGTGTCAGGCCAGCAGCAGGACATTAGCACTTAAGGGTTTGATTGGTGGCAGTGATATCACAAAGGTCTTTTGCAGGACCTCAGCATATTGGTCAAAAGTGTTAGGGAGGTGGTAACCTCAGAGAGAGATGCTGCCATCAGCGAGGCAGGACAGGGGCGCATGGCCAGGGAAACCTCAGAGACCCCTGTGGCTTTGCTTCAGCAAGTCTCCTTCTCGAGGTTTCTCTTGAGGACTGAGAGAGTATTAGGATTCACGTATTTGAGTGAGAGCAGGAGCCTCTTTCGAGTTGTCTCCTTTCCTTTTACTGATTTTACTAGAAAACAGACATCCCTGTTTAGAAAGTAAGAGCCTCCAAGAGGTTTTGGAACCTGCTCAGTCTGATCCATCTGGTGCCAGCTGAATTCTAGGCAGGCATGGAAAACACTAGTTCAAGGTGGCAGAATTTTAATCCCTCCCTGTAATTTTGTCTGGTAGAATCAATGGGGACATTAGGGTTTGTCCTTTTCGTTTTACCTTTTCCTCCATCCCTCCTTCCTTTCTCTTCATCTCTTACTTCTTTTGTCCTTTCTCTTGTTCCCCTCCCACCACCAGGAGGTGTGTGTGTGTGTGTGTGTGTGTGTGTGTGTGTGTGTGTGTGTGTGTGTGTGTGTGTGTGTGTGTGTGTGTGTGTGTGTGTTTTGCTGGGGGTGCTCTTCACCTCCCCTTGTTGGGAGTTGATCCAAAACTGTATGGTTGAAATAGTGCTTGGACTCCACTGACACTAGATGCTGCCATCGTGTGGTTTAGCATTAGTGTCTGGGATGACTTGGGGCAAGATCTCAACCTCCTCGCAACCCACTTCACTGCTGCCAGAATCCCACCTGCCCCCCCTGCTAGAGCCGCCTCCCTGCCCAACCTGGGTGGGGGTGGAGAAGAGGGTTCTGATAACTTGAGCTGTGGTTTGGAGGTGGAACAGCTGTCAAGGGCACTTAGGGGGAGGTAGCAAGAGCTCACCCTACAAGGACGGGGGTTGGCACTGGAGATTCCTAGAAAGGAGAAGACGACTCCATTCTGGGGTTCAGGAGGTGAATTCATCCCTCAGTGGTGGGCAGGTGCTGGGTGTAAATACTGCTGGTTCCAGGTGTCCTTAATTGCCCCTGATTCCTCGGGGCATTTGAGTCTCTGACAGGTTCTCGTTCCCTTGCAGGAGGAGGACGTCACGGCCAAAGGGATGCACCAGCTCCGCATCATCCGGCACTTACGCCATGTGCCTGAGACACTGCAGGGGCTGTTCCTCTGAGGCCTTAGCAACTCCCTCTCCCGGCTGCAGGTACTGCTCTGGCTCACTGTAAATGGGGAGCTAGTGGAAGGGGAAATGGAGCCCTCTGGCACTCACTAAAAGGGAAAGTGGTGGATTCTCCAACTCTTGATGTCATTGATTGAAGACTAGATGCCTTTCTGGAATGTGTGTGCCCAAAAAGTAACTATTGTACTATACTGGAAGCCTATGATATGGAGGGGGTTAGATGAGATGCTGTAAAGGTCTCTTCTGGCCAGAAAGTCTCCTACTTTTGGAAACACTGAGTGTAGTATTGGGAGCAGCCTCTGATGTTTTACTGTCTAGCTAGCTTGCTTCCTAGAATGAAGACGAATTTTGTGGTGTGATCCACAGAGCGTAGCTCAAACCTTCAAAGTGTCAGGCCAGCATCAGGACATGAGCACTTTAGGGTTTGGTTGGGCGTGGCAGTGATATCACAAAGGCTTTTTCAAGGACCTCAGCGTACTGGTCAAAGGTGTTAGGGAGGTGGTGACCTCAGAGAGAGATGCTGTCTTCAGCCAGGGAGGACAGGGGCTTACGACCAGGGAAACCTCAGAGACCCCAGTGGCTTTGCTTCAGCAAGTCTCCTTCTCAAGGTTTCTTTTTGAGGACTGAGAGAGTGTTAGGGTTGACGTATGTGAGTGCGAGCAGGAGCCTCTTTCGAGTTTTCTCCTTTCCTTTTACTGATTTTACTTGAAAATTAGAAGGTAAGAGCTGTCGGAGAAAAACTGAGTTCTCACTATTTTGTTTTAGGTACAGCAAGTCAGATGCTTTATTAACTCTCACATGTGCAGAGGGAGAGAGCAAAGCAGGTCTCTCCCTGGTAACTAATTACAGCAAGCATTTATACCTTTCATTACAGAAATAATGAGGGACAGCTGCATTTTGTTTATACATAGGCCATCTTGATATCTCATTTCCTTACTTGTTTTGACTCTTGCCTACATACAATTAGTTTCTATACCTTATCTACACAAGGTCTTCTACACCTTATCTATACTGAGGTCACAATGACTTCTTACACAGCTCTTTCTCACCCGTCTCACACAATCCTCACACAATCCTCGCTTCTACAAATCTCGCGTTATCAGGGTTATCAGGGTCACAGCTAGCTTGACTCTTGCTAACAAAGACTGTCTCTTGCTAACGAAGCCTGACTCTTGCTAACAACCATCATGCATTGCAGTTCCCTTCTACGAAGCCTGACTCTTGCTAACAACCATCATGCATTGCAGTTCCCTTCTGTCAGTTCTTTTCTCTGCTTCCACAGAGCCTCCAAGAGGTTTTGGAACCTGCTCAGTCTGATCCATCTGGTGCCAGCTGAATTCTCGGCATGGAAAACAGTAGTTTAAGGTGGCAGAATTTTATTCCCTCCCTGGAATTTTGTCCCATGGAATCACTGGGGACACTAGGGTTTGTCCTTTTCGTTTTACCTTTTCCTCCATCCCTCCTTCCTTTCTCTTCATCTCTTCTTTTGTCCTTTCTCTTGTTCCCCTCCCACCTCCAGGAGTGGTGTGTGTGTTGCTGGGGGTGCTCTTCACCTCCCCTTGTGGGAAGTTGATCCAAAACTGTCGGGTTCAAATAGTGCTTGGACTCCACTGACACTAGATGCTGCCATCCTGTGGCTTAGCATTAGTGTCTGGGACAACTTGGGGCAAGATCTCAACTTCCCCGCAACCCACTTCACTGCTGGCAGAATCCCTCCTGCCCCCCCCTGCTAGGGCCGCCTCCCTGCGCAACCTGGGTTGGGGTGGAGAAGAGGGTTCTGATAACTTGAGCTGTGGTTTGGAGGTAGAACAGCTGTCAAGGGTACTGAGGGGGAGGTAGCAGGAGCTCACCCTACAAGGTGGTGGGTTGGCACTGGAGGTTACTAGAAAGGACAAGAAGACTCCATTCTGGGGTTCAGGAGGTGAATTCATCCCTCAGTGGTGGGCAGGTAGTCAGTTTAAATACTGCTGGTTCCAGGTGCCCTTAATTCCCCCTGATTCCTCGGGGCGTTTGAGTCTTTGACAGGTTCTCGTTCCCTTGCAGGAGGAGGACGTCACGGCCAAAGTGATGCACCCGCATCATCCGCCACTTGCGCCAGGTGCCTGAGACACTGCAGGGGCTGCGCCTCTGAGGCCTTCAGCAACTCCCGCTCCCTGCTGCAGGTACTGCTCTGTCTCACTGTAAATGGGGTGCTAGTGGAAGGGGAAATGGAGCCCCCTGGCACTCACTAAAAGGGAAAGTGGTGGATTCTCCATCTCTTGATGTCATTGAATGAAGACTAGATGCCTTTCTGGAATGTGTGTGCCCAAAAAGTAACTATTGTACTATACAGGAGGCCTATGATATGCAGGTGCTTAGATGAGATGCTCTAAAGGTCTCTTGTGGCCATAAAGTCTACAAATTTTGGAAACACTGAGTGTAGTATTGGGAGCAGCCTGTGATGTTTTACTGTCTAGCCGGCTTGCTTCCTAGAATGAAGACGCATTGAGTGGGGTGATCCACAGAGAGTACCTGTGTCAAGGCTGTATCCCCACTTTGAAGTTTAGGGTACAAATGTAGGGGCCTGCATGAAAACTTCTAAGCTTAACCACCATCCCAAGGCTAATTTCCTCCCCTGGGTAGCCTTGAGAAACCTTTCACCAATTCCCTGGTGAATACAGATCCAAACCCCTTGGATCTTAAAACAAGGAGAAATAAACCATCCCCCCTCCTTCCTCCCACCAACTTCTGGTGAATACAGATCCAACCCCCTTGGATCTAAAAGAAGGAGAAATTAACCATTCCCCTCCTTCCTCCCACCAACTCCTGGTGAATCAAGATCCAAACTCCTTGGATCTTAAAACAAGGAAAAATCAATCAGGTTCTTAAAAATAAGGCTTTTAATTAAAGAAAAAGGTAAAAATCATCTCTGTAAAATCAGTATGGAAATTAACCTTACAGGGTAATCAAACTTAAAGAGCTCAGAGGACTCCCCTCTAGTCTTAGGTTCAAAGTACAGCAAACAAAGATAAACACTCTAGGAAAAGGTACATTTACAAGTTGAGAAAACAAAGGAAAACTAACACGCCTTGTTTGAAATAGGAGAGACTTGTTTAGAAAGATGTGGAGAACCTGGATTGATGTCTGGTCCCTCTCAGTCCCGAGGGCGAACACCCACACAAACAAAGAACACAAACAAAAGCCTTCCCCTCCCCAAGATTTGAAAGTATCTTGTCCCCTTATTGGTCCTTTAGGTCAGATGCCAGCCAGGTTACCTGAGCTTCTTAACCCTTTAGAGGGAAAAGGATTTTGGAGTCTCTGGCCAGGAGGATTTCTTAGTACTGTACACAGGACAGCTGTTACCCTTCCCTTTATAGTTATGACAACCTCAAACCTTCAAAGTGTCAGGCCAGCAGCAGGACATTAGCACTTCAGGGTTTGGTTGGGTGTGGCAGTGACATCACAAAGGCCTTTTGCAGGATGTCAGCTTATTGGTCAAATGTGTTAGGGAGGTGGTGACCTCAGAGAGAGATGCTGACATCAGCCTGGCAGGACAGGAGCACAGGGCCAGGGAAACCTCAGAGACCCTGTGGCTTTGCTTCAGCAAGTCTCCTTCTCGGGGTCTTTCTTTGAGGACTGAGAGAGTATTAGGGTTCACGTACGTGAGTGCGTGCAGGAGCCTCTTTCGAGTTTTCTCCTTTCCTTTTACTGATTTTACTAGAAAACAGACGTCCCTGTTTAGAAGGTAAGAGCCTCCAAGAGGTTTTGGCAGCTGCTCAGTCTGATCCACGTGGTGCCAGCTGAATTCTAGGCATGGAAAACAGTAGTTTAAGATGGCAGAATTTTATTCCATCCCTTGGATTTTGTGCCGTAGAATCACTGGGGACATTAGGGTTTGTCCTTTTTGTTTTACCTTTTCCTCCATCCCTCCTTCCTTTCTCTTCATCTCTTACTTGTTTTGTCCTTTCTCCTGTTCCCCTCCCACCACCAGGAGTGGTGTGTGTGTCTGTGTGTGTGTGTTGGTGGGGGTGCTCATCACCTCTCCTTGTGGGAAGTTCATCGAAAACTGTGGGGTTGAAATAGTGTTTGGACTCCACTGACACTAGATGCTGCCATCCTGTGGCTTAGCATTAGTGTCTGGGATGACTTGGGTCAAGATCTCAACTTCCCCGCAACCCACTTCACTGCTGCCAGAATCCCTCCTGCCCCCCCTGCTAGAAAACCTGTCGTATGAAAAGAGATTAGAGGAGCTCGGGTTGTTTAGTCTGACAAAACGAAGGCTGAGGGGGGATATGATTGCTATCTTTAAATATATCAGAGGGATAAATACAAGGGAGGGTGAGGAATTATTTCAGCTGAGTACTAATGTGGACACGAGAACCAATGGATATAAACTGGCCATGGGGAAGTTCAGGCTTGAAATCAGACGAAGGTTTCTGACCGTCAGAGGGGTGAAATATTGGAACGGCCTTCCGAGGGAAACGGTGGGAGCAACGGACCTGTCTGGTTTTAAGATTAAGTTGGATAAGTTTATGGAGGGAATGGTTTAATGGTAAAACATAGTAGCCGAGGAAAACCAAGCAATGGTACGTAAATAGCATAATGGCAAACAAGGGTCAGGCTAGAGACTCTTGCCTACATGCTCGGGGTCTTACTGATCGCCATATTTGGGGTCGGGAAGGAATTTTCCTCCAGGGTAGATTGGCTGAGCCTCTGGAGGTTTTTCGCCTTCCTCCGCAGCATGGGGCAGGGATCACTAGCAGGAGGGTCCCTGCCGATTGAAGTCACTAAAACACAGGATTGGGGACTTCAACGGCACAGTCCAGGGAAGGGTCTTGTGGCCTGCAGCATGCAGGGGATCAGACCAGATGATCATAATGGTCCCTTCTGACCTTAAAGTCTATGAGTCTATAAGACCAAATACCATCCCTGATAGACATTGATCTAACCTACTCTTAAATATCTCAAGAGATGGAGATTCCACAACCTCCCTCGGCAATTTATTCCAGTGTTTAACCACCCTGACAGTTAGGAACTTTTTCCTAATGTCCAACCTAGACCTCCCTTGCTGCACTTTATACCCATTGCTTCTGGTTCTATCCTTAGAGGCTAAGGTGAACAAGTTTTCTCCCTCCTCCTTATGACACCCTTTTAAATACCTGAAAACTGCTATCATGTCTCCTCTCGGTCTTCTCTTTTCCAAACTAAACAAAGCCAATTCTTTCAGCCTTCCTTCATAGGTCATGTTCTCAAGACCTTTAATCATTCTTGTTGCTCTTCTCTGGACCCTTTCCAATTTCTCCACATCTTTTTTAAAATGCGGTGCCCAGAACTGGACACAATACTCCAGCTGAGGCCTAACCAGAGCAGAGTAGAGCGGAAGAATGACTTCTCGTGTCTTGCTCACAACACACCTGTTAATACATCCCAGAATCAGGTTTGCTTTTTTTGCAACAGCATCACACTGTTGACTCATATTTAGCTTGTGGTCCACTATAACCCCTAGATCCCTTTCTGCCGTACTCCTTCCTAGACAGTCTCTTCCCATTCTGTATGTGTGAAACTGATTGTTCCTTCCTAAGTGGAGCACTTTGCATTTGTCTTTGTTAAACTTCATCCTGTTTAACTCAGACCATTTCTCCAATTTGTCCAGATCATTTTGAATTATGACCCTGTCCTCCAAAGCAGTTGCAATCCCTCCCAGTTTGGTATCATCCGCAAACTTAATAAGCGTACTTTCTATGCCAATATCTAAGTCGTTGATGAAGATATTGAACAGCGCCGGTCCCAAAACAGACCCCTGCGATACCCCACTCGTTATGGCTTTCCAGCAGGATTGGGAACTATTAATAACAACTCTCTGAGTACGGTTATCCAGCCAGTTATGCACCTACCTTATAGTAGCCCCATCTAAATTGTATTTGCCTAGTTTATCAATAAGAATATCATGCGAGACCGTATCAAATGCCTTACTAAAGTCTAGGTATACCACATCCACAGCCTCACCCTTATCCACAAGGCTTGTTATCCTATCAAAGAAAGCTATCAGATTGGTTTGACATGATTTGTTCTTCACAAATCCATGCTGGCTGTTCCCTATCACCTTACCACCTTCCAAGTGTTTGCAGATGATTTCCTTAATTACTTGCTCCATTATCTTCCCTGGCACAGAAGTTAAACTCACTGGGGTTTGTAGTTTCCTGGGTTGTTTTTATTTCCCTTTTTATAGATGGGCACTATATTTGCCCTTTTCCAGTCTTCTGGGATCTCTCCCGTCTCCCATGATTTTCCAAAGATAATAGCTAGAGGCTCAGATACCTCCTCTATTAGCTCCTTGAGTATTCTAGGATGCATTTCATCAGGCCCGGGTGACTTGCAGGCATCTAACTTTTCTAAGTGATTTTTAACTTGTTCTTTTTTTATTTTATCTGCTAAACCTACCCCCTTCCCATTAGCATTCACTATGTTAGGCATTCCTTCAGACTTCTCGGTGAAGACCGAAACAAAGAAGTCATTAAGCATCTCCGCCATTTCCAAGTTTCCTGTTACTGTTTCTCCCTCTTCACTAAGCAGTGGGCCTACCCTGTCTTTGGTCTTCCTCTTGCTTCTAATGTATTGATAAAAAGTCTTCTTGTTTCCCTTTATTCCCGTAGCTAGTTTGAGCTCATTTTGTGCCTTTGCCTTTCTAATCTTGCCCCTGCATTCCTGTGTTGTTTGCCTATATTCATCCTTTGTAATCTGTCCCAGTTTCCATTTTTTATATGACTCCTTTTTATTTTTTAGATCATGCAAGATCTCATGGTTAAGCCAAGGTGGTCTTTTGCCACAGTTTCTATCTTTCCTAACCAGCGGAATAGCTTGCTTTTGGGCCCTTAATAGTGTCCCTTTGAAAAACTGCCAACTCTCCTCAGTTGTTTTTCCCCTCAGTCTTGATTCCCATGGGACCTTACCTATCAGCTCTCTGAGCTTACCAAAATCTGCCTTCCTGAAATCCATTGTCTCTATTTTGCTGTTCTCCCTTCTACCCTTCCTTAGAATTGCAAACTCTATGATTTCATGATCACTTTCACCCAGGCTGCCTTCTACTTTCAAATTCTCAACGAGTTCCTCCCTATTTGTTAAAATCAAGTCTAGAACAGCTTCCCCCCAGTAGCTTTTTCAACCTTCTGAAATAAAAAGTTGTCTCCAATGCAGTCCAGGAATTTGTTGGATAGTCTGTGCCCCGCTGTGTTATTTTCCCAACATATAGCCGGATAGTTGAAGTCCCCCATCACCACCAAATCTTGGGCTTTGGATGATTTTGTTAGTTGCTTAAAAAAAGTCTCATCCACCTCTTCCACCTGATTAGGTGGCCTGTAGTAGACTCCTAGCATGACATCTCCCTTGTTTTTTACCCCTTTTAGCCTAACCCAGAGACTCTCAACACTTCCGTCTCCTATGTCCATCTCTACCTCAGTCCAAGTGTGTACATTTTTAATATACAAGGCAACACCTCCTCCCTTTTTCCCCTGTCTATCCTTCCTGAGCAAGCTGTACCCATCCACACCAACATTCCAATCATGTGTATTATCCCACCAAGTTTCAGTAATGCCAACAATGTCATAGTTGTATTTATTTATTAGCACTTCCAGTTCTTCCTGCTTATTCCCCATACTTCTCGCATTTGTATATAGACATCTAAGATACTGGTTTGATGTTTCCTCCCAGTTTTGTCCTGACCCTCCTTTCCCTCTGACAATATAGCCCACACTCCCTCTCGTTTTTGACCCATCTCCCCGGTCTCCATGTTCCCCACTTACCTGTGGGCTTTGCTCACCTGTCCCCGTCGAACCTAGTTTAAAGCCCTCCTCACTAGGTTAGCCAGTCTGTGTCCAAAGGTACTAATAACTTGAGCTGTGGATTGGAGGTGGAACAGCTGTCAAGGGCACTGAGGGAGAGGTAGCAGGAGCTCACCCTACAAGGAGGGGGGTTGTCACTGGAGGTTACTAGAAAGGACAAGAAGACTCCATTCTGGGGTTGAGGAGGTGAATTCATCCCTCAATGGTCGGCAGGTGCTGGGTGGAAATACTGCTGGTTCCAGGTGCCCTTAATTCCTCCTGATTCCTCGGGGCGTTTGAGTCTCTGACAGGTTCTCGTTCCCTTGCAGCAGGAGGACGTCACGGCCAAAGCGATGCACCAGCTCCGCATCATCCATCACTTGCGCCAGGTGCCTGAGACACTGCAGGGGCTGTGCCTCTGAGGCCTTCAGCAACTCCCGCTCCCTGCTGCAGGTACTGCTCTGTCTCCCTGTAAATGGCGAGCTAGTGGAAGGGGAAATGGAGCCCCCTGGCACTCACTAAAAGGGATTGAAGTCCTAGATGCCTTTCTGGAATGTGTTTTCTAAGAAAGTAACTGTTGTGCTCTACAGGAAGCCTATGATATGCAGGGGGTTAGATGAGATGCTCTAAAGGTCTATTGTGGCCATAAAGTCTCCTAATTTTGGAAACACTGAGTGTATCATTGGGAGCAGCCCCTGATGTTTTAGTGTCTAGCCGGATTGCTTCCTAGGATGAAGACGCATTGAGTGGGGTGATCCACACAGAGTAGCTCAAACCTTCAAAGTGTCAGGCCAGCAGCAGGACATTAGCACTTCCGGGAATGGGTGGGTGTAGTAGTGACATCACAAAGGCCTTTTCAGGACCTCAGCCTATTGGTCAAAGGTGTTAGGGAGGTGGTGACCTCCGAGAGAGATGCTGACATCAGCCAGGCAGGACAGGGGCTTAGGGCCAGGGAAACCTCAGACACCCCTGTGGCTTTCATAGAATCATAGAATCATAGAATATCAGGGTTGGAAGGGACCTCAAGAGGTCATCTAGTCCAACCCCCTCCTCAAAGCAGGACCAATTCCCAACTAAATCATCCCAGCCAGGGCTTTGTCAAGCCGGGCCTTAAAAACCTCCAAGGAAGGAGACTCCACCACCTCCCTAGGTAACGCATTCCAGTGCTTCACCACCCTCCTAGTGAAATAGTGTTTCCTAATATCCAACCTGGACCTCCCCCACTGCAACTTGAGACCATTGCTCCTTGTTCTGTCATCTGCCACCACTGAGAACAACCGAGCTCCATCCTCTTTGGAACCCCCCTTCACGTAGTTGAAGGCTGCTATCAAATCCCCCCTCATTCTTCTCTTCTGGAGACTAAACAATCCCAGTTCCCTCAGCCTCTCCTCATAAGTCATGTGCTCCAGACCCCTAATCATTTTTGTTGCTCTCCGCTGGACTCTTTCCAATTTTTCCACATCCTTCTTGTAGTGTGGGGCCTGTCGGAGAAAAACAGAGTTCTCACTATTTGTTTAGGTACAGCAAGTCAGATGCTTTATTAACTCTCACAATTGCCCAGAGGGAGAGAGCTAAGCACGTCTCTCCCAGCTAACTAATTACAGCAAGCATTTATACCTTTCATTACAGAAATAACGAGGGACAGCTGCGTTTTGTTTATACATAGGCCATCTTGATATCTCATTTCTTCACTTGTTTTGACTCTTGCCAACATACAATATTTTCTATACCTTATCTACACAAGGTCTTCTACACCTTATCTATACCAGGTCATAATGACTTCTTACACAGTTCTTTCTCACCCGCCTCACACATTCCTCGCTTCTACAAATCTCGCGTTATTAGGGTTACAGTTAGCCTAACTCTTGCTAACGAACTGTCATTCATTGCATCCCCTTCCTGTCAGCTCTTTCTCTGCTTCCACAGGCCCAAAACTGGACACAGTATTCTAGATGAGGCCTCACCAATGTCGAATAAAGGGGAACGGTCACTTTCCTCGATCTGCTGGCAATGCCCCTACTTATACAGCCCAAAATGCCGTTAGCCTTCTTGGCAACAAGAGCACACTGTTGACTCATATCCAGCTTCTCGTCCACTGTGACCCCTAGGTCCTTCTCTGCAGAACTGCTACCTAGCCATTCGGTCCCTAGTCTGTAGCAGTGCATGGGATTCTTCCGTCCTAAGTGCAGGACTCTGCACTTGTCCTTGTTGAACTTCATCAGGTTTTTTTTGGCCCAATCCTCTAATTTGTCTAGGTCCCTCTGTATCCGATCCCTACCCTCTAGCGTATCTACCACGCCTCCTAGTTTAGTGTCATCTGCAAACTTGCTGAGAATGCAGTCCACACCATCCTCCAGATCATTAATAAAGATATTAAACAAAACCGGCCCCAGGACCGACCCTTGGGGCACTACTCCGCTTGAAACCGGCTGCCGACTAGACATGGAGCCATTGATCACTACCCGTTGAGCCCGACGATCCAGCCAGCTTTCTATCCACCTTACAGTCCATTCATCCAGCCCATACTTCTTTCACTTTTTGGCAAGAATACTGTGGGAGAGCATATCAAAAGCTTTGCTAAAGTTAAGGAATAACACATCCACTGCTTTCCCCTCATCCACAGAGCCAGTTATCTCATCATAGAAGGCAATTAGGTTAGTCAGGCACGACTTCCCCTTGGTGAATCCATGCTGACTGTTCCTGATCACTTTCCTCTCCTCTAAGTGTTTCATCATTGATTCCTTGAGGACCTGCTCCATGATTTTTCCAGGGACTGAGGTGAGGCTGACTGGCCTGTAGTTCCCCGGATCCTCCTCCTTCCCTTTTTTAAAGATGGGCACTACATTAGCCTTTTTCCAGTCATCCGGGACCTCCCTCGATCGCCATGAGTTTTCAAAAATAATGGCTAATGGCTGTGCAATCTCATCCGCCAACTCCTTTAGCACCCTCGGATGCAGCGCATCCAGCCCCATGGAGTTGTGCACGTCCAGTTTTTCTAAATAGTCCCGAACCACTTCTTTCTCCACAGAGGGCTGGTCACCTTCTCCCCATATTGTGCTGCCCAGTGCAGCAGTCTGGGAGCTGACCTTGTTCGTGAAGACAGAGGCAAAAAAAGCATTGAGTACATTAGCTTTTTCCACATCCTCGGTCACTAGGTTGCCTCCCTCATTCAGTAAGGGGCCCACACTTTCCTTGACTTTCTTCTTGTTGCTAACATACCTGAAGAAACCCTTCTTGTTACTCTTAACATCTCTTGCTAACTGCAACTCCAAGTGTGATTTGGCCTTCCTGATTTCACTCCTGCATGCCTGAGCAATATTTTTATACTCCTCCCTGGTCATTTCTCCAATCTTCCACTTCTTGTAAGCTTCTTTTTTGCGTTTAAGATCAGCAAGGATTTCACTGTTTAGCCAAGCTGGTCGCCTGCCATATTTACTATTCTTTCTACACATCGGGATGGTTTGTTCCTGCAACTGCAATAAGGATTCTTTAAAATACAGCCAGCTCTCCTGGACCCCTTTGCCCTTCATGTTATTCTCCCAGGGGATCCTGCCCATCTGTTCCCTGAGGAAGTCAAAGTCTGCTTTTCTGAAGTCCAGGGTCCGTATTCTGCTGCTCTCCTTTCTTCCTTGTGTCAGGATCCTGAACTCGACCATCTCATGGTCACTGCCTCCCAGATTCCCATCCACTTTTGCTTCCCCTACTAATTCTTCCCTGTTTGTGAGCAGCAGGTCAAGAAAAGCTCTGCCCCTAGTTGGTTCCTCCAGCACTTGCACCAGGAAATTGTGCCCTACACGTTCCAAAAACTTCCTGGATTGTCTGTTCACCGCTGTATTGCTCTCCTAGCAGATATCAGGGTGATTAAAGTCTCCCATGAGAACCAGGGCCTGCGATCTAGCAACTTCTGCTAGTTGCCAGAAGAAAGCCTCGTCCACCTCATCCCCCTGGTCTGGTGGTCTATACCAGACTCCAACCACGACATCCCCCTTGTTGCTCACACTTTTCAACTTTATCCAGAGACTCTCAGGTTTTTCTACAGTTTCATACCGGACCTCTGAGCACTCATACTCCTCTCTTACATACAATGCAACTCCCCCACCTTTTCTGCCCTGCCTGTCCTTCCTGAACAGTTTATATCCATCCATGACAGTACTCCAGTCATGTGAGTTATCCCACCAAGTCTCTGTTATTCCAATCACATCATAGTTCCCTGACTGTGCCAGGACTTCCAGTTCTCCCAGCTTGTTTCCCAGGCTTCTTGCATTTGTGTATAGGCACTTAAGATAACTCATCGATCGTCCCTCTTTCTCAGCATGAGACAGGAGTCCTCCCCCCTTACGCTCTCCTGCTTGTGCTTCCTCCCAGGATCCCATTTCCCCACTTACCTCAGGGCTTTGGTCTCCTTCCCCCGGTGAACCTAGTTTAAAGCCCTCCTCACTAGGTTAGCCAGCCTGCTGGCGAAGATGCTCTTCTCTCTCTTCGTTAGGTGGAGCCCGTCTCTGCCTAGCACTCCTCCTTCTTGGAACACCATCCTATGGTTGAAGAATCCAAAGCCTTCTCTCCAACACCACCTGTGTAGCCATTCGTTGACTTCCACGATTCTACGGTCTCTACCCCGGCCTTTTCCTTTCACAGGGAGGATGGACGAGAACACCACTTGCGCCTCAAACTCCTTTATCCTTCTTCCCAGAGCCACATAGTCTGCAGTGATCCGCTCAAGGTCATCTCTGATCGCTCACCTTCCACATCACCGTCTTCTTAAGAACTTCCTCAACTGTTGCAGGAACTACTCAGAGAAACCTGCAGATGTAAGCCTCAGTGAGCTCTCCCCAAGCGAACTCCCAGTCAAACTCCCGCTCTTAGCCTCTGCTGTTCGCCGCTCCTTCTCCAAGTCTCTCTTTGAGGACTGAGAGAGTATTAGGGTTCACGTATTTGAGTGCGAGCAGGAGCCTCTTTCGAGTTTTTTCCTTTCCTTTTACTGATTTTATTAGAAAACAGACGTCCCTGTTGAGAAGGTAAGAGCCTCCAAGAGGTTTTGGAACCTGCTCAGTCTGATCCATCTGGTGCCAGCTGAATTCTCGGCATGGAAAACAGTAGTTTAAGGTGGCAGAATTTTATTCCCTCCCTGGAATTTTGTCCCGTAGAATCACTGGGGACACTAGGGTTTGTCCTTTTCATTTTACCTTTTCCTCCATCCCTCCTTCCTTTCTCTTCATCTCTTACTTCTTTTGTCCTTTCTCTTGTTCCCCTCCCACCTACAGGAGTGGTGTGTGTGTTGCTGGGGGTGCTCTTCACCTCCCCTTGTGTGAAATTGATCCAAAACTGTCGGGTTCAAATAGTGCTTGGACTCCACTGACACTAGATGCTGCCATCCTGTAGCTTGGCATTAGTGTCTGGGATAACTTGGGGCAAGATCTCAACTTCCCCGCAACCCACTTCACTGCTGGCAGAATCCCTCCTGCCCCCCCTGCTAGGGCCGCCTCCCTGCGCAACCTGGGTTGGGGTGGAGAAGAGGGTTCTGATAAGTTGAGCTGTGGTTTGGAGGTAGAACAGCTGTCAAGGGTACTGAGGGGGAGGTAGCAGGAGCTCACCCTACAAGGTGGTGGGTTGGCACTGGAGGTTACTAGAAAGGACAAGAAGACTCCATTCTGGGGTTCAGGAGGTGAATTCATCCCTCAGTGGTGGGCAGGTAGTCAGTTTAAATACTGCTGGTTCCAGGTGCCCTTAATTCCCCCTGATTCCTCGGGGCGTTTGAGTCTCTGACAGGTTTTCGTTCCTTTGCAGGAGGAGGACGTCACGGCCAAAGTGATGCACCCGCATCATCCGCCACTTGCGCCATGTGCCTGAGACACTGCAGGGGCTGCGCCTCTGAGGCCTTCAGCAACTCCCGCTCCCTGCTGCAGGTACTGCTCTGTCTCCCTGTAAATGGCGAGCTAGTGGAAGGGGAAATGGAGCCCCCTGGCACTCACTAAAAGGGAAAGTGGTGGATTCTCCATCTCTTGATGTCATTGAATGAAGACTAGATGCCTTTCTGGAATGTGTGTGCCCAAAAAGTAACTATTGTACTATACAGGAGGCCTATGATATGCAGGGGCTTAGATGAGATGCTGTAAAGGTCTCTTGTGGCCATAAAGTCTACTAATTTTGGAAACACTGAGTGTAGTATTGGGAGCAGCGTCTGATGTTTTACTGTCTAGCTGGCTTGCTTCCTAGAATGAAGACGCATTGAGTGGGGTGATCCACAGAGAGTACCTGTGTCAAGGCTGTATCCCCACTTTGAAGTTTAGGGTACAAATGTAGGGGCCTGCATGAAAACTTGTAAGCTTAACCACCATCCCAAGGCTAATTTCCTCCCCTGGGTAGCCTTGAGAAACCTTTCACCAATTCCCTGGTGAATACAGATCCAAACCCCTTGGATCTTAAAACAAGGAGAAATTAACCATCCCCCCTCCTTCCTCCCACCAACTTCTGGTGAATACAGATCCAACCCCCTTGGATCTAAAAGAAGGAGAAATTAACCATTCCCCTCCTTCCTCCCACCAACTCCTGGTGAATCAAGATCCAAACTCCTTGGATCTTAAAACAAGGAAAAATCAATCAGTTTCTTAAAAATAAGGCTTTTAATTAAAGAAAAAGGTAAAAATCATCTCTGTAAAATCAGTATGGAAATTAACCTTACAGGGTAATCAAACTTAAAGAGCTCAGAGGACTCCCCTCTAGTCTTAGGTTCAAAGTACAGCAAACAAAGATAAACACTCTAGGAAAAGGTACATTTACAAGTTGAGAAAACAAAGGAAAACTAACACGCCTTGTTTGAAATAGGAGAGACTTGTTTAGAAAGATGTGGAGAACCTGGATTGATGTCTGGTCCCTCTCAGTCCCGAGGGCGAACACCCACACAAACAAAGAACACAAACAAAAGCCTTCCCCTCCCCAAGATTTGAAAGTATCTTGTCCCCTTATTGGTCCTTTAGGTCAGATGCCAGCCAGGTTACCTGAGCTTCTTAACCCTTTACAGGGAAAAGGATTTTGGAGTCTCTGGCCAGGAGGATTTTATAGTACTGTACACAGGACAGCTGTTACCCTTCCCTTTATAGTTATGACAACCTCAAACCTTCAAAGTGTCAGGCCAGCAGCAGGACATTAGCACTTCAGGGTTTGGTTGGGTGTGGCAGTGACATCACAAAGGCCTTTTGCAGGATGTCAGCTTATTGGTCAAATGTGTTAGGGAGGTGGTGACCTCAGAGAGAGACGCTGACATCAGCCTGGCAGGACAGGAGCACAGGGCCAGGGAAACCTCAGAGACCCTGTGGCTTTGCTTCAGCAAGTCTCCTTCTCGAGGTCTTTCTTTGAGGACTGAGAGAGTATTAGGGTTCACGTACGTGAGTGCGTGCAGGAGCCTCTTTCGAGTTTTCTCCTTTCCTTTTACTGATTTTACTAGAAAACAGACGTCCCTGTTTAGAAGGTAAGAGCCTCCAAGAGGTTTTGGCAGCTGCTCAGTCTGATCCACGTGGTGCCAGCTGAATTCTAGGCATGGAAAACAGTAGTTTAAGATGGCAGAATTTTATTCCATCCCTTGGATTTTGTGCCGTAGAATCACTGGGGACATTAGGGTTTGTCCTTTTTGTTTTACCTTTTCCTCCATCCCTCCTTCCTTCCTCTTCATCTCTTACTTCTTTTGTCCTTTCTCCTGTTCCCCTCCCACCACCAGGAGTGGTGTGTGTGTGTGTGTTGCTGGGGGTGCTCATCACCTCCCCTTGTGGGAAGTTCATCGAAAACTGTGGGGTTGAAATAGTGTTTGGACTCCACTGACACTAGATGCTGCCATCCTGTATCTTAGCATTAGTGTCTGGGATGACTTGGGGCAAGATCTCAACTTCCCCGCAACCCACTTCACTGCTGCTAGAATCCCTCCTGCCCCCCCCTGCTAGAAAACCTGTCGTATGAAAAGAGATTAGAGGAGCTCGGGTTGTTTAGTCTGACAAAACGAAGGCTGAGGGGGGATATGATTGCTATCTTTAAATATATCAGAGGGATAAATACAAGGGAGGGAGAGGAATTATTTCAGCTGAGTACTAATGTGGACACGAGAACCAATGGATATAAACTGGCCGTGGGGAAGTTCAGGCTTGAAATCAGACGAAGGTTTCTGACCGTCAGAGGGGTGAAATATTGGAACGGCCTTCCGAGGGAAACGGTGGGGGCAACGGACCTGTCTGGTTTTAAGATTAAGTTGGATAAGTTTATGGAGGGAATGGTTTAATGGTAAAACATAGTAGCCGAGGAAAACCAAGCAATGGTACGTAAATAGCATAATGGCAAACAAGGGTCAGGCTAGAGACTCTTGCCTACATGCTCGGGGTATTACTGATCGCCATATTTGGGGTCGGGAAGGAATTTTCCTCCAGGGTAGATTGGCTGAGCCTCTGGAGGTTTTTCGCCTTCCTCCGCAGCATGGGGCAGGGATCACTAGCAGGAGGGTCCCTGCCGATTGAAGTCACTAAAACACAGGATTGGGGACTTCAACGGCACAGTCCAGGGAAGGGTCTTGTGGCCTGCAGCATGCAGGGGGTCAGACCAGATGATCATAATGGTCCCTTCTGACCTTAAAGTCTATGAGTCTATAAGACCAAATACCATCCCTGATAGACATTTATCTAACCTACTCTTAAATATCTCAAGAGATGGAGATTCCACAACCTCCCTCGGCAATTTATTCCAGTGTTTAACCACCCTGACAGTTAGGAACTTTTTCCTAATGTCCAACCTAGACCTCCCTTGCTGCACTTTAAACCCATTGCTTCTGGTTCTATCCTTAGAGGCTAAGGTGAACAAGTTTTCTCCCTCCTCCTTATGACACCCTTTTAAATACCTGAAAACTGCTATCATGTCTCCTCTCAGTCTTCTCTTTTCCAAACTAAACAAAGCCAATTCTTTCAGCCTTCCTTCATAGGTCATGTTCTCAAGACCTTTAATCATTCTTGTTGCTCTTCTCTGGACCCTTTCCAATTTCTCCACATCTTTTTTAAAATGCGGTGCCCAGAACTGGACACAATACTCCAGCTGAGGCCTAACCAGAGCAGAGTAGAGCGGAAGAATGACTTCTCGTGTCTTGCTCACAACACACCTGTTAATACATCCCAGAATCAGGTTTGCTTTTTTTGCAACAGCATCACACTGTTGACTCATATTTAGCTTGTGGTCCACTATAACCCCTAGATCCCTTTCTGCCGTACTCCTTCCTAGACAGTCTCTTCCCATTCTGTATGTGTGAAACTGATTGTTCCTTCCTAAGTGGAGCACTTTGCATTTGTCTTTGTTAAACTTCATCCTGTTTAACTCAGACCATTTCTCCAATTTGTCCAGATCATTTTGAATTATCTGTCACCCTGTCCTCCAAAGCAGTTGCAATCCCTCCCAGTTTGGTATCATCCGCAAACTTAATAAGCGTACTTTCTATGCCAATATCTAAGTCGTTGATGAAGATATTGAACAGCGCCGGTCCCAAAACAGACCCCTGCGATACCCCACTCGTTATGGCTTTCCAGCAGGATTGGGAACTATTAATAACAACTCTCTGAGTACGGTTATCCAGCCAGTTATGCACCCACCTTATAGTAGCCCCATCTAAATTGTATTTGCCTAGTTTATCAATAAGAATATCATGCGAGACCGTATCAAATGCCTTACTAAAGTCTAGGTATACCACATCCACAGCCTCACCCTTATCCACAAGGCTCGTTATCCTATCAAAGAAAGCTATCAGATTGGTTTGACATGATTTGTTCTTCACAAATCCATGCTGGCTGTTCCCTATCACCTTACCACCTTCCAAGTGTTTGCAGATGATTTCCTTAATTACTTGCTCCATTATCTTCCCTGGCACAGAAGTTAAACTCACTGGGGTCTGTAGTTTCCTGGGTTGTTTTTATTTCCCTTTTTATAGATGGGCACTATATTTGCCCTTTTCCAGTCTTCTGGAATCTCTCCCGTCTCCCATGATTTTCCAAAGATAATAGCTAGAGGCTCAGATACCTCCTCTATTAGCTCCTTGAGTATTCTAGGATGCATTTCATCAGGCCCGGGTGACTTGCAGGCATCTAACTTTTCTAAGTGATTTTTAACTTGTTCTTTTTTTATTTTATCTGCTAAACCTACCCCCTTCCCATTAGCATTCACTATGTTAGGCATTCCTTCAGACTTCTCGGTGAAGACCGAAACAAAGAAATCATTAAGCATCTCCGCCATTTCCAAGTTTCCTGTTACTGTTTCTCCCTCTTCACTAAGCAGTGGGCCTACCCTGTCTTTGGTCTTCCTCTTGCTTCTAATGTATTGATAAAAAGTCTTCTTGTTTCCCTTTATTCCCGTAGCTAGTTTGAGCTCATTTTGTGCCTTTGCCTTTCTAATCTTGCCCCTGCATTCCTGTGTTGTTTGCCTATATTCATCCTTTGTAATCTGTCCCAGTTTCCATTTTTTATATGACTCCTTTTTATTTTTTAGATCATGCAAGATCTCATGGTTAAGCCAAGGTGGTCTTTTGCCACAGTTTCTATCTTTCCTAACCAGCGGAATAGCTTGCTTTTGGGCCCTTAATAGTGTCCCTTTGAAAAACTGCCAACTCTCCTCAGTTGTTTTTCCCCTCAGTCTTGATTCCCATGGGACCTTACCTATCAGCTCTCTGAGCTTACCAAAATCTGCCTTCCTGAAATCCATTGTCTCTATTTTGCTGTTCTCCCTTCTACCCTTCCTTAGAATTGCAAACTCTATGATTTCATGATCACTTTCACCCAGGCTGCCTTCTACTTTCAAATTCTCAACGAGTTCCTCCCTATTTGTTAAAATCAAGTCTAGAACAGCTTCCCCCCAGTAGCTTTTTCAACCTTCTGAAATAAAAAGTTGTCTCCAATGCAGTCCAGGAATTTGTTGGATAGTCTGTGCCCCGCTGTGTTATTTTCCCAACATATAGCCGGATAGTTGAAGTCCCCCATCACCACCAAATCTTGGGCTTTGGATGATTTTGTTAGTTGCTTAAAAAAAGCCTCATCCACCTCTTCCACCTGGTTAGGTGGCCTGTAGTAGACTCCTAGCATGACATCTCCCTTGTTTTTTACCCCTTTTAGCCTAACCCAGAGACTCTCAACGTCTCCTATGTGCATCTCTACCTCAGTCCAAGTGTGTACATTTTTAATATACAAGGCAACACCTCCTCCCTTTTTCCCCTGTCTATCCTTCCTGAGCAAGCTGTACCCATCCACACCAACATTCCAATCACGTGTATTATCCCACCAAGTTTCAGTGATGCCAACAATGTCATAGTTGTATTTATTTATTAGCACTTCCAGTTCTTCCTGCTTATTCCCCATACTTCTCGCATTTGTATATAGGCATCTAAGATACTGGTTTGATCTTTCCTCCCAGTTTTGTCCTGACCCTCCTTTCTCTCTGACAATATAGCCCACACTCCCTCTCGTTTTTGACCCATCTCCCCGGTCTCCATGTTCCCCACTTACCTGTGGGCTTTGCTCACCTGTCCCCGTCGAACCTAGTTTAAAGCCCTCCTCACTAGGTTAGCCAGTCTGTGTCCAAAGGTACTAATAACTTGAGCTGTGGTTTGGAGGTGGAACAGCTGTCAAGGGCACTGAGGGGGAGATAGCAGGAGCTCATCCTTCAAGGAGGGGGGTTGTCACTGGAGGTTACTAGAAAGGACAAGAAGACTCCATTCTGGGGTTCAGGAGGTGAATTTATCCCTCAGTGGTCGGCAGGTGCTGGGTGGAAATACTGCTGGTTCCAGGTGCCCTTAATTCCTCCAGATTCCTCGGGGCGTTTGAGTCTCTGACAGGTTCTCGTTCCCTTGCAGCAGGAGGACGTCACGGCCAAAAGTGATGCACCAGCTCCGCATCATCCGGCACTTGCGCCAGATTCCTGAGACACTGCAGGGGCTGTGCCTCTGAGGCCATCAGCAACTCCCGCTCCCTGCTGCAGGTACTGCTCTGGCTCACTGTAAATGGGGAGCTAGTGGAAGGGGAAATGGAGCCCCCTGTTACTCACTAAAAGGGAAAGTGGTGGATTCTCCATCTCTTGATGTCATTGAAGGAAGACTAGATGCCTTTCTGGAATGTGTGTGCCCAAAAAGTAACTATTGTACTATACAGCAAGCCTATGGTATGCAAGGGGTTAGATGAGATGCTCTAAAGGTCTCTTGTGGCCATAAAGTCTACAAATTTTGGAAACACTGAGTGTAGTATTGGGAGCAGCCTCTGATGTTTTACTGTCTAGCCGGCTTGCTTCCTAGAATGAAGACGCATTGAGTGGGGTGATCCACACAGAGTAGCTCAAACCTTCAAAGTGTCAGGCCAGCAGCAGGACATTAGCACTTCCGGGGATGGGTGGGTGTGGCAGTGACATCACAAAGGCCTTTTCAGGACCTCAGCCTATTGGTCAAAGGTGTTAGGGAGGTGGTAACCTCAGAGAGAGATGCTGACATCAGCCAGGCAGGACAGGGGCTTAGGGCCAGGGAAACCTCAGAGACCCCTGTGACTTTCATAGAATCATAGAATATCAGGGTTGGAAGGGACCTCAAGAGGTCATCTACTCCAACCCCGTCCTCAAAGCAGGACCAATTCCCAACTAAATCATCCCAGCCAGGGCTTTGTCAAGCCGGGCCTTAAAAACCTCCAAGGAAGGAGACTCCACCACCTCCCTAGTTAACGCATTCCAGTGCTTCACCACCCTCCTAGTGAAATAGTGTTTCCTAATATCCAACCTGGACCTCCCCCACTGCAACTTGAGACCATTGCTCCTTGTTCTGTCATCTGTCACCACTGAGAACAACCGAGCTCCATCCTCTTTGGAACCCCCCTTCAGGTAGTTGAAGGCTGCTATCAAATCCCCCCTCATTCTTCTCTTCTGGAGACTAAACAATCCCAGTTCCCTCAGCCTCTCCTCATAAGTCATGTGCTCCAGACCCCTAATCATTTTTGTTGCTCTCCACTGGACTCTTTCCAATTTTTCCACATCCTTCTTGTAGTGTGGGGCCTGTCGGAGAAAAACAGAGTTCTCACTATTTGTTTAGGTACAGCAAGTCAGATGCTTTATTAACTCTCACAATTGCCCAGAGGGAGAGAGCTAAGCAGGTCTCTCCCAGCTAACTAATTACAGCAAGCATTTATACCTTTCATTACAGAAATAACGAGGGACAGCTGCGTTTTGTTTCTACATAGGCCATCTTGATATCTCATTTCTTCACTTGTTTTGACTCTTGCCAACATACAATATTTTCTATACCTTATCTACACAAGGTCTTCTACACCTTATCTATACCAGGTCATAATGACTTCTTACACAGTTCTTTCTCACCCGCCTCACACATTCCTCGCTTCTACAAATCTCGCGTTATTAGGGTTACAGTTAGCCTAACTCTTGCTAACGAACTGTCATGCATTGCATCCCCTTCCTGTGAGCTCTTTCTCTGCTTCCACAGGCCCAAAACTGGACACAGTATTCCAGATGAGGCCTCACCAATGTCGAATAAAGGGGAACGATCACGTTCCTCGATCTGCTGGCAATGCCCCTACTTATACAGCCCAAAATGCCGTTAGCCTTCTTGGCAACAAGAGCACACTGTTGACTCATATCCAGCTTCTCGTCCACTGTGACCCCTAGGTCCTTTTCTGCAGAACTGCTACCTAGCCATTCGGTCCCTAGTCTGTAGCAGTGCATGGGATTCTTCCGTCCTAAGTGCAGGACTCTGCACTTGTCCTTGTTGAACTTCATCAGGTTTTTTTTGGCCCAATCCTCTAATTTGTCTAGGTCCCTCTGTATCCGATCCCTACCCTCTAGCGTATCTACCACGCCTCCTAGTTTAGTGTCATCTGCAAACTTGCTGAGAGTGCAGTCCACACCATCCTCCAGATCATTAATAAAGATATTAAACAAAACCGGCCCCAGGACCGACCCTTGGGGCACTACTCCCCTTGAAACCGGCTGCCAACTAGACATGGAGCCATTGATCACTACCCGTTGAGCCCGACGATCCAGCCAGCTTTCTATCCACCTTACAGTCCATTCATCCATCCCATACTTCTTTAACTTGGTGGCAAGAATACTGTGGGAGAGCGTATCAAAAGCTTTGCTAAAGTCAAGGAATAACACATCCACTGCTTTCCCCTCATCCACAGAGCCAGTTATCTCATCATAGAAGGCAATTAGGTTAGTCAGGCACGACTTCCCCTTGGTGAATCCATGCTGACTGTTCCTGATCACTTTCCTCTCCTCTAAGTGTTTCATCATTGATTCCTTGAGGACCTGCTCCATGATTTTTCCAGGGACTGAGGTGAGGCTGACTGGCCTGTAGTTCCCCGGATCCTCCTCCTTCCCTTTTTTAAAGATGGGCACTACATTAGCCTTTTTCCAGTCATCCGGGACCTCCCTCGATCGCCATGAGTTTTCAAAAATAATGGCTAATGGCTGTGCAATCTCATCCGCCAAGTCCTTTAGCACCTTCGGATGCAGCGCATCCAGCCCCATGGAGTTGTGCACGTCCAGTTTTTCTAAATAGTCCCGAACCACTTCTTTCTCCACAGAGGGCTGGTCACCTTCTCCCCATATTGTGCTGCCCAGTGCAGCAGTCTGGGAGCTGACCTTGTTCGTGAAGACAGAGGCAAAAAAAGCATTGAGTACATTAGCTTTTTCCACATCCTCAGTCACTAGGTTGCCTCCCTCATTCAGTAAGGGGCCCACACTTTCCTTGACTTTCTTCTTGTTGCTAACATACCTGAAGAAACCCTTCTTGTTACTCTTAACATCTCTTGCTAGCTGCAACTCCAAGTGTGATTTGGCCTTCCTGATTTCACTCCTGCATGCCTGAGCAATATTTTTATACTCCTCCCTGGTCATTTGTCCAATCTTCCACTTCTTGTAAGCTTCTTTTTTGCGTTTAAGATCAGCAAGGATTTCACTGTTTAGCCAAGCTGGTCGCCTGCCATATTTACTATTCTTTCTACACATCGGGATGGTTTGTTCCTGCAACCGCAATAAGGATTCTTTAAAATACAGCCAGCTCTCCTGGACCCCTTTGCCCTTCATGTTATTCTCCCAGGGGATCCTGCCCATCTGTTCCCTGAGGGAGTCAAAGTCTGCTTTTCTGAAGTCCAGGGTCCGTATTCTGCTGCTCTCCTTTCTTCCTTGTGTCAGGATCCTGAACTCAACCATCTCATGGTCACTGCCTCCCAGGTTCCCATCCACTTTTGCTTCCCCTACTAATTCTTCCCTGTTTGTGAGCAGCAGGTCGAGAAAAGCTCTGCCCCTAGTTGGTTCCTCCAGCACTTGCACCAGGAAATTGTGCCCTACACTTTCCAAAAACTTCCTGGATTGTCTGTGCACCGCTGTATTGCTCTCCTAGCAGATATCAGGGTGATTAAAGTCTCCCATGAGAACCAGGGCCTGCGATCTAGCAACTTCTGCTAGTTGCCAGAAGAAAGCCTCGTCCACCTCATCCCCCTGGTCTGGTGGTCTATACCAGACTCCAACCGTGACATCCCCCTTGTTGCTCACACTTCTCAACTTTATCCAGAGACTCTCAGGTTTTTCTACAGTTTCATACCGGACCTCTGAGCACTCATACTCCTCTCTTACATACAATGCAACTCCCCCACCTTTTCTGCCCTGCCTGTCCTTCCTGAACAGTTTATATCCATCCATGACAGTACTCCAGTCATGTGAGTTATCCCACCAAGTGTCTGTTATTGCTTCAGCAAGTCTCCTTCTCGAGGTCTCTCTTTGAGGACTGAGAGAGTATTAGTGTTCACATGTGTGAGTGCGAGCAGGAGCCTCTTTGGAGTTTTCTCCTTTCCTTTGACGGATTTTACTAGAAAACAGACGTCCCTATTTAGAAGGTAAGAGCCTCCAAGAGGTTTTGGAACCTGCTCAGTCTGATCCATCTGGTGCCAGCTGAATTCTAGGCATGGAAAACACTAGTTTAAGGTGGCAGAATTTTATTCCCTCTGTGGGATTTTGTCCCGTAGAATCACAGGGGACATTAGTGTTTGTCATTTTCGTTTTACCTTTTCCTCCATCCCTCCTTCCTTTCTCTTCATCTCTTACTTCTTTTGTCCTTTCTCCTGTTCACCTGCCACCACCAGGAGCGGTGTGTGTGTGTGTGTGTGTGTTGCTGGGGGTGCTCTTCACCTCCCCTTGTGGGAAGTTGATCCAAAACTGTGGGGTTGAAATAGTGCTTGAACTCCAATGACACTAGATGCTGCCATCCTGTGGCTTAGCATTAGTGTCTGGGATGATTGGGGCAAGATCTCAACCTCCCCGCAACCCACTTCACTGCTGGCAGAATCCCTCCTGCCCCCCCTGCTAGAGCCGCCTCCCTGCCCAACCTGGGTGGGGGTGGAGAAGAGGGTTCTGATAACTTGAGCTGTGGTTTGGAGGTAGAACAGCTGTCAAGGGTACTGAGGGGGAGGTAGCAGGAGCTCACCCTACAAGGTGGTGGGTTGGCACTGGAGGTTACTAGAAAGGACAAGAAGACTCCATTCTGGGGTTCAGGAGGTGAATTCATCCCTCAGTGGTGGGCAGGTAGTCAGTTTAAATACTGCTGGTTCCAGGTGCCCTTAATTCCCCCTGATTCCTCGGGGGGTTTGAGTCTTTGACAGGTTCTCGTTCCCTTGCAGCAGGAGGACGTCATGGCCAGAGTGATGCACCAGCTCCGCATCATCCGGCACTTGTGCCAGGTGCCTTAGACACTGCAGGGGCTGTGCCTCTGAGGCCATCAGCAACTCCCGCTCCCTGCTGCAGGTACTGCTCTGGCTCACTGTAAATGGGGTGCTAGTGGAAGGGGAAATGGAGCCCCCTGGCACTCAGTAAAAGGGAAAGTGGTGGATTCTCCATCTCTTGATGTCATTTCATGAAGACTAGATGCCTTTCTGGAATGTGTGTGCCCAAAAAGTACCTATTGTACTATACAGGAAGCCTATGATATGCAGGGGGTTAGATGAGATGTTCTAAAGGTCTCTTCTGGCCATAAAGTGTAGTAATTTTGGAAACACTGAGTGTAGTATTGGGAGCAGCCTCTGATGCTTTACTGTCTAGCCGGCTTGCTTCCTAGAATGAAGACGCATCGAGTGGGGTGATCCACAGAGAGTAGCTGAAACCTTCAAAGTGTCAGGCCAGCAGCAGGACATTAGCACTTCAGGGGATGGGTGGGTGTGGCAGTCCCTGCACAAAGGCCTTTTGCAGTGTAGTAGTTCCGGGGTGGGGCTCGTCCCTTCCTGGGGTACCTGGGAGCCAGGCCGCCCCGCTACAAAGCGAATAACAGTCTAGGGCCCAGACCTTTGGGTAGGGGCTGAGCACACAATTAGCAGTTCGGCGCTCAGGCCTTTGTGCAGGGACTGAGCACACAATCAACAGTTCAGAGCTCAGGCCCTTATGCAGGGACTGAGCACACAATCAACAGCTCCGGCCCTGGGTCAGGGCGGGGAACAAACCAGTAGTCAGTCAGCGGCCCAGGCCTTGTAGCAGGAGCTGGGTCAGTTTGGGTTAGCCCAGGCCCTAGGTCAGGGCGGGGCAGCAAACCAATCGTCAGTCAGAGGCCCAGGCCCCTTGGACAAGGAGGAGGAGAGACTGCCACCCAGCACGGGGTGGCAAGGGGGAACACAGGCCCACCCACTCCACTGTGTTCCAGCCCGGGGCCCTATCCGCAGCAGTCCGTCTGCCGCGCAGTCAGTGGGGATCCTGACCGCAACACACTGACATGGGTTCGGGGTCTGCTATCCCCGGGCCACTTCCCATCTCCTCCTCCATGGGTACCTGTTCCTCCTGAGTTCCGTCTGCTGGGTCGCAGATCATGGGCTGCTCCGGGCCCCGAGCAGCAGGTAGGTCTGTCACTCCCTCTGGGCCCTTGGCGGGGGGAAGCTCAGACCGTTCCTCAGGATACCGGGCTCTCGGCAGGCTCAGGTCCGCGGGAGCTCGGGCACCAGCGTCTGTCCTCTCCCGCTGCCGGCCAGCTACTGAGCGCTGTGGCTTGGCCTTTATACTTCCTGTCCCGCCCCTTGACTTCCGGGGGGTGGGGACAGGCCGCGGTGGCCTTGACTTCCTGGGGCGCCTGGGAGCCAGGCCGCCCCGCTACATGCAGTATCTCAGCCTATTGGTCAAAGGTGTTAGGGAGGTGGTGACCTCAGAGAGAGATGCTGACATCAGTCAGGGGCGCAGGGCCAGGGAAACCTCAGAGACCCCTGTGGCTTTGCTTTAGCAAGTCTCCTTCTCGAGGTCTCTCTTTGAGGACTGAGAGAGTATTAGGGTTCACGTATGTGAGTGAGAGCAGGAGCCTCTTTCGAGTTTTCTCCTTCCCTTTTACTGATTTTACTAGAAAACAGACGTCCCTGTTTAGAAGGTAAGAGCCTCCAAGAGGTTTTTGAACCTGCTCAGTCTGATCCACCTGGTGCCCGTTGAATTCTAGGCATGGAAAACACTAGTTCAAGGTGACAGAATTTTGTAGTCCACACGGGATTTTGTCCCGTGGAATCACTGGGGACATTAGGGTTTGTCCTTTTCGTTTTACCTTTTCCACCATCCCTCCTTCCTTTCTCTTCATCTCTTACTTCTTTTGTCCTTTCTCCTGTTCCCCTCCCACCACCAGGAGTGGTGTGTGTGTGTGTGTGTGTGTGTGTGTGTTGCTGGGGATGATCTTCACCTCCTCTTGTGGGAAGTTCATCCAAAACTGTGGGGTTGAAATAGTGCTTGGACTCCACAGACACTAGATGCTGCCATCCTGTGGCTTAGCGTTAGTGTCTTGGATGACTTGGGCAAGATCTCAACCTCCCCGCAACCCACTTCACTGCTGCCAGAATCCCTCCTGCCCCCACTGCTAGACCCGCCTCCCAGCCCAACCTTGGTGGGGGTCTAGAAGAGGTTTCTGATGACTTAAGCTGTGGTTTGGAGGTGGAACAGCTGTCAAGGACACTGAGGGGGAGGTAGCAGGAGCTCACCCTAGAAGGAGGGGGATTGGCACTGGAGGTTACTAGAAAGGACAAGAAGACTCCATTCTGGGATTCAGGAGGTGAATTCATCCCTCAGTGTTGGGCAGGTGCTGAGTGGAAATACTGCTGGTTCCAGGTGCCCTTAATTCCCCCTGATTCCTCGGGGCGTTTGAGTCTGACAGGTTCTCATTCCCTTGCAGCAGGAGGGCGTCACGGCCAAAGTGAGGCACCAGCTCCGCATCATCCATCACTTGCGCCAGGTGCCTGAGACACTGCAGGGGTTGTGCCTCTGAGGCCTTCAGCAACTCCCGCTCTCTGTTGCAGGTACTGCTCTGGCTCACTGTAAATGGGGAGCTAGTGGAAGGGGAAATGGAGCCCCCTGGCACTCAGTGAAAGGGAAAGTGGTGGATTCTCCATCACTGAGTGTAGCATTGGGAGCAGCCTCTAATGTTTTACTGTCTAACCGGCTTGCTTCCTAGAATGAAGACGCATTGAGTGGGGTGATCCACAGAGAGTAGCTCAAACCTCCAAAGTGTCAGGCCAGCAGCAGGATATTAGCACTTCAGGGGATGGGTGGGTGTGGCAGTGACATCACAAAGGCCTTTTGCAGGAGCTCAGCCTATTGGTCAAAGTTGTTAGGGAGGTGGTGACCTCAGAGAGAGATGCTCACATCAGCCAGGCAAAACAGGGGCGCAGGGCCAGGGAAACCTCAGAGACCCCTGTGGCTTTGCTTCAGCAAGTCTCCTTCTCGAGCTCTCTTTGAGGACTGAGAGAGTATTAGGGTTCACATATGTGAGTGTGAGCAGGAGCCTCTTTCGAGTTTTCTCCTTTCCTTTTACCCATTTTACTAGAAAACAGAAGTCCCTGTTGAGAAAGTAAGTGCCTCGGAGAGGTTTGTAACCTGTTCAGTCTGATCCACCTGGTGCCATCTGAATTCTAGGCATGGAAAACACTAGTTTAAGGTGGCAGAATTTTATTCCCTCCCTGGGATTTTGTCCCGTAGAATCACTGGGGATATTAGGAAAACAACAAGGAGTCTGGTGGCACCTTAAAGACTAACAGATTTATTTGGGCATAAGCTTTCGTGAGTAAAAACCTCACTTCTTCGGATGCATAGAGTGAAAGTTACAGATGCAGGCATTATATACTGACACATGGAGAGCAGGGAGTTACTTCACAAGTGGAGAACCAGTGTTGACAGGGCCAATTCAAAAATCAGGGTGGATGTAGTCCACTCCAAATAATAGATGAGGAGGTGTCAATTCCAGGAGAGGAAAAGCTGCTTCTGTAGTGAGCCAGCCACTCCCAGTCCCTATTCAAGCCCAGATTAATGGTGTTGAATTTGCAAATGAATTTTAGTTCTGCTGTTTCTCTTTGAAGTCTGTTTCTGAAGTTTTTTTGTTCAATGATAGTGACTTTTAAATCTGTAATAGAATGACCAGGGAGATTGAAGTGTTCACTTACTGGCTTATGTATGTTACCACTCCTGATGTCCGATTTGTGTCCATTTATTCTTTTGCGGAGGGACTGTCCGATTTGGCCAATGTACATGGGAGAGGGGCATTGCTGGCACATGATGGCATATATGACATTAGTGGATGTGCAGGTGAATGAGTCCCTGATGGTGTGGCTGATGTGGTTGGGTCCTCTGATGCTGTTGCCAGAGTAGATATGGGGACAGAGTAGGCAACGAGGTTTGCTACGGGGATAGGTTCCTGGGTTGGTGTTTCTGTGGTGTGGTGTGTAGTTGCTGGTGAGTATTTGCTTCAGGTTGGGGGGTTGTCTGTAAGCGAGGACTGGCCTGCCTCCCAAGGTCTGTGAGAGTAAGGGATCATTTTCCAGGATAGGTTGTAGATCGTGGATAATGCGCTGGAGAGGTTTTAGCTGGGGGCTGTATGTGATGGCCAGTGGTGTTCTGTTATTGTCCTTGTTGGGCCTGTCCTGTAGTAGGTGATTTCTGGGTACCCGTCTTGCTCTGTCAATCTGTTTCCTCACTTCCCCAGGTGGGTATTGTAGTTTTACGAATGCTTGATAAAGATCTTGTAGGTGTTTGTCTCTGTCTGAGGGGTTGGAGCAAATTCGGTTGTATCTTAGGGCTTGGCTGTAGACAATGGATCGTGTGATGTGTCTTGGATGGAAGCCGGAGGCATGTAGGTATGTTTAGCGGTCAGTAGGTTTCCGGTATAGGGTGGTGTTTATGTGACCATCACTTATTTGTACTGTAGTGTCCAGGAAGTGGATCTCTTGTGTGGACTGGTCCAGGCTGAGGTTGATGGTGGGGTGGAAATTGTTGAAGTCCAGGTGGAATTCTTCAAGGGCCTCCTTTCCGTGGGTCCATATGATGAAGATGTCGTCAATGTAGGGCAAGTAGAGGAGGGGCACTAGGGGACGAGAGCTGAGGAAGCGTTGTTCTAAGTCAGCCATAAAAATGTTGGCATACTGTGGGGCCATGCGAGTACCCATAGCAGTGCCACTGACTTGAAGGTATAAGTTGTCCCCAAATCTGAAGTGGTTGTGGGTGAGGACAAAGTCACAAAGCTCAGCCACCAGGCTTGCTGTGGCCTCATCAGGGATACTGTTCCTGACAGCTTGTAGTCCATCCTCATGTAGAATATTGGTATAAAGTGCTTCTACATGCATGGTGGCCAGGATGGTGTTTCCAGGAAGAACATCAATGCATTGTAGTTTCCTCAGGAAGTTGGTGGTGTCTCGAAGATAGCTGGGAGTGCTGGTAGCATAGGGCCTGAGGAGAGAGGCCAAATAGCCAGATAATCCTGCCGTCAGAGTGCCAATGCCTGAGATGATGGGGCGTCCAGGGTTTCCGGGTTTATGGATCTTGGGTAGCAGATAGAATACCCCTGGTCGGGGTTCTGGGGGTGTGTCCATGTAGATTTGTTCCCGTACTATAGCTGGGAGTTTCTTGAGCAGATGGTGTAGTTTCTTTTGGTATTCCTCAGTGGGATCAGAGGATAGTGGCCTGTAGAATGTGGTCTTGGAGAGTTGCCTGGCAGCCTCCTGTTCATAATCTGACCTGTTCATTATGACTACAGCACCTCCTTTGTCAGCCCCTTTGATGATAATGTCAGAGTTGTTTCTGAGGCTGTGGATGGCATTGCGTTCTGTACGGCTGAGGTTATGGGACAAGTGATGTTGTTTGTCCACAATTTCAGCCTGTGCACGTCTGCGGAAACACTCTATGTAGAGGTCCAGTCTGTCATTTCGACCGTCAGGAGGAGTCCACGCAGAATTCTTCTTTTTGTAGTGTTGGTAGGAGGGTTCCTGTGGGTCAGTGCACTGTTCAGTGGTGCGTTGAAAATATTCCTTGAGTCGGAGACGAGGAAAGTAGGCTTCCAGATCACCGCAGAACTGTATCATGTTCGTGGGGACGGTGGGACAGAAAGAGAGTCCCCGAGATAGGACAGACTCTTCTGCTGGGCTAAGCGTGTGGTTGGAAAGATTGACAATGTTGTTAGATGAGTTGAGGGTACCATTGTTATAGCCCCTAGTGGCAGGTATTAGTTTAGATAACTTACAGTCCTTTTTCCTCTGTAGAGAAGTGAAGTGTGCATTGTAAATGGCTTGTCTCATTTTTGTAAAGTCCAGCCACGTGGAAGTTTGTGTAGAAGGCTGGTATTGTATGAGAGTCTCCAGTTCTGAGAGCTCATTCTTGATCTTCTCCTGTCTGCTGTACAGGATGCTGATCAGGTGGTTCCTCAGTTTCTTTGAGAGAGTGTGTGGCACAATCTCTCACCATACTCAGTGTAGTATGTTGATTGCAATGGATTTTTTACCTTCAGTCCTTTTGGTATGATGTCCATCTGTTTGCATTTGGAGAGGAAGATGATGTCTGTCTGTATCTGTGCAAGTTTTTTGTTGGGGTTGATGGATTTCCACTCCATACGGCTAAATTTAGTGCCTTGCATGGTGTCAAGTATCAGGGGGTAGCCATGTTAGTCTGTATCTACAAAAACAACAAGGAGTCTGGTGGCACCTTAAAGACTAACAGATTTATTTGGGCATAAGCTTTCGTGAGTAAAAACCTCACTTCTTCGGATGCATAGAGTGAAAGTTACAGATGCAGGCATTATATACTGACACATGGAGAGCAGGGAGTTACTTCACAAGTGGAGAACCAGTGTTGACAGGGCCAATTCAAAAATCAGGGTGGATGTAGTCCACTCCCAATAATAGATGAGGAGGTGTCAATTCCAGGAGAGGAAAAGCTGCTTCTGTAGTGAGCCAGCCACTCCCAGTCCCTATTCAAGCCCAGATTAATGGTGTTGAATTTGCAAATGAATTTTAGTTCTGCTGTTTCTCTTTGAAGTCTGTTTCTGAAGTTTTTTTTGTTCATGATAGTGACTTTTAAATCTGTAATAGAATGACCAGGGAGATTGAAGTGTTCACATACTGGCTTATGTATGTTACCATTCCTGATGTCCGACATGGGGACATTAGGGTTTGTCCTTTTCCTTTTCCTCCATCCCTCCTTCCTTTCTCTTCATCTCTTACTTCTTTTGTCCTTTCTCTTGTTCCCCTCACACCACCAGGAGTGGTGTGTGTGTGTGTGTGTGTGTGTGTGTGTGTGTGTGTGGTGCTGATGGTTCTCTTCTCCTCCCCTTCTGGGGAGTTGATCCAAAACTGTGGGGTTGAAATAGTGCTTGGACCCCACTGACAGTAGATGCTGCCATTGTGTGACTTAGCATTAGTGTCTGGGATGACTTGGGTCAAGATCTCAACCTCCCTGCAACCTACTTCACTGCTGTCAGAATCCCTCCTGCACACCCTGTTAGAGCCGCCTCCCAGCCCAACCTGTGTCGGGGTGGAGAAGAGGGTTCTGATGACTTGAGCTGTGGTTTGGAGGTGGAATATCTGTGAAGGGCACTGAGCAGGAGGTAGCAGGAGCTCACCCTACAAGGAGGGGGGTTGGCTCTGGAGGTTTCTAGAAAGGAGAAGAAGACTCCATTTTGGGGTTCAGGAGGTGAATTCATCTCTCATTGATGGGCAGGTGCTGGGTGGAAATACTGCTGGTTCCAGGTTCCCTTAATTCCCCCTGATTCCTCGGGGCGTTTGAGTCTCTGACAGGTTCTCGTTCCCTTGCAGCAGGAGGACGTCACGGCCAAAATGATGCACCAGATCCGCATCATCCTGCACTTACGCCACGTGCCTGAGACACTGCACGGGCTGCGCCTCTGAGGCCTTCAGGAACTCCCGCTCCCTGCTGCAGGTACTGCTCTGGCTCACTGTAAATGGGGAGCTAGTGGAAGGGGAAATGGAGCCCCCTGGCACTCACTCAAAGGGAAAGTGATGGATTCTCCATCTCTTAATGTCATTTAATTTAGACTAGATACCTTTCTGGAATGTTTGTACCCAAAAAGTAACTATTGTACTATACAGGAAGCCCATGATATGCAGGGGCTTAGATTAGATGCTCTAAAGGTCTCTTCTGGCCATAAAGTGTAGTAATTTTGGAAACACGGAGTGTAGCATTGGGAGCAGCCTCTGATGTTTTATTGTCTAGCCGGTTTGCTTCCTAGAATGAAGACCCATTGAGTGGGGTGATTCACACAGAGTAGCTCAAACCTTCAAAGTGTCAGGCCAGCAGGAGGACATTAGCACTTCAGGGTTTGGTTGGGTGTGGCAGTGACATCACAAAGGCCTTTTGCAGGACGTCAGCTTATTGGTCAAATGTGTTAGGGAGGTGGTGACCTCAGAGAGAGATGCTGACATCAGAGAGAGATGCTGACATGAGGGCCAGGGAAACCTCAGAGACCCCTCTGGCTTTGCTTCAGCAAGTCTCCTCCTTGAGGTCTCTCTTTGAGGAAAGTAAGTGCCTCGGAGAGGTTTGTATCCTGTTCAGTCTGATCCACCTGGTGCCAGCTGAATTCTAAGCATGGAAAACACTAGTTCAAGGTGGCAGAATTTTATTCCCTCCCTGTGATTTTGTCCCGTAGAATCACTGGGGACATTAGTGTTTGTCCTTTTCGTTTTACCTTTTCCTCCCTCCCTCCTTCCTTTCTCTTCATCTCTTACTTCTTTTGTCCTTTCTCCTGTTCCCCTCCCACCACCGGGAGTGGTTTGTGTGTGTGTGTTTGTGTGTGTGTTGCTGGGGGTGCTCTTCACCTCCCCTTGTGGGGAGTTCATCCAAAACTGTATAGTTGAAATAGTGCTTGGACTTCACTGACACTAGATGCTGCCATCGTGTGGTTTAGCATTAGTGTCTGGGATGACTTGGGGCAAGATCTCAACCTCCCCGCAACCCACTTCACTGCTGCCAGAATCCCACCTGCCCCCCCTGCTAGAGCCGCATCCCTGCCCAACCTGGGTGGGGGTGGAGAAGAGGGTTCTGATAACTTGAGCTGTGGTTTGGAGGTGGAACAGCTGTCAAGGGCACTGAGGGGGAGGTAGCAGGAGCTCACCCTACAAGGACGGGGGTTGGCACTGGAGATTACTAGAAAGGACAAGAAGACTCCATTCTGGGGTTCAGGAGGTGAATTCATCCCTCAGTGGTGGGCAGGTGCAGGGTGTAAATACTGCTGGTTCCAGGTGTTCTTAATTGCCCCTGATTCCTCGGGGCATTTGAGTCTCTGACAGGTTCTCGTTCCCTTGCAGGAGGAGGACGTCACGGCCAAAGTGATGCACCCGCATCATCCGCCACTTGCGCCAGGTGCCTGAGACACTGCAGGGGCTGCGCCTCTGAGGCCTTCAGCAACTCCCGCTCTCTGTTGCAGGTACTGCTCTGTCTCCCTGTAAATGGCGAGCTAGTGGAAGGGGAAATGGAGCCCCCTGGCACTCACTAAAAGGGAAAGTGGTGGATTCTCCATCTCTTGATGTCATTGAATGAAGACTAGATGCCTTTCTGGAATGTGTGTGCCCAAAAAGTAACTATTGTACTATACAGGAGGCCTATGATATGGAGGGGGTTAGATGAGATGCTCTAAAAGTCTCTTCTGGCCATAAAGTGTAGTAATTTTGGAAACACTGAGTGTAGCATTGGGAGCAGCCTCTGATGCTTTACTGTCTAGCCGGCTTGCTTCCTAGAATGAAGACGCATCGAGTGGGGTGATCCTCAGAGAGTAGCTGAAACCTTCAAAGTGTCAGGCCAGCAGCAGGACATTAGCACTTCAGGGGATGAGTGGGTGTGGCAGTGACATCACAAAGGCCTTTTGCAGTGTAGTAGTTCCGGGGTGGGGCTCGTCCCTTCCGGCCAGTCCTCCTCAGGATACCGGGCTCTCGGCAGGCTCAGGTCCGCGGGAGCTCGGGCACCAGCGTCTGTCCTCTCCCGCTGCCGGCCAGCTACTGAGCGCTGTGGCTTGGCCTTTATACTTCCTGTCCCGCCCCTTGACTTCCGGGGGGTGGGGACAGGCCGCGGTGGCCTTGACTTCCTGGGGCACCTGGGAGCCAGGCCGCCCCGCTACATGCAGTATCTCAGCGTATTGGTCAAAGGTGTTAGGGAGGTGGTGACCTCAGAAAGAGATGCTGACATCAGTCAGGCAGGACAGGGGCGCAGGGCCAGGGAAACCTCAGAGACCCCTGTGGCTTTGCTTTAGCAAGTCTCCTTTTCGAGGTCTCTCTTTGAGGACTGAGAGAGTATTAGGGTTCACGTATGTGAGTGCGAGCAGGAGCCTCTTTCGAGTTTTCTCCTTTCCTTTTACTGATTTTACTCGAAAACAGACGTCCCTGTTTAGAAGGTAAGAGCCTCCGAGAGGTTTTTGAACCTTCTCAGTCTGATCCACCTGGTGCCCGTTGAATTCTAGGCATGGAAAACACTAGTTCAAGGTGACAGAATTTTGTAGTCCACACGGGATTTTGTCCCGTTGAATCACTGGGGACATTAGGGTTTGTCCTTTTCATTTTACCTTTTCCACCATCCCTCCTTCCTTTCTCTTCATCTCTTACTTCTTTTGTCCTTTCTCCTGTTCCCCTGCCACCACCAGGAGTGGTGTGTGTGTGTGTGTGCGTGTTGCTGGGGGTGATCTTCACCTCCTATTGTGGGAAGTTGATCCAAAACTGTGGGGTTGAAATAGTGCTTGGACTCCACTGACACAAGATGCTGCCATCCTGTGGCTTAGCATTAGTGTCTGGGATGACTTGGGGAAGATCTCAACCTCCCCTCAAACCACTTCACTTCTGGCAGAATCCCTCCTGCCCCCCTGCTAGAGCAGCCTCCCTGGCCAACCTGGGTGGGGGTGGAGAACAGGGTTCTGATAACTTGAGGTGTGGTTTGGAGGTGGAACAGCTGTCAAAAACACTGAGCGGGAGGTAGCAGGAGCTAATCCTACAAGGAGGGGGGTTGGCACTGCAGGATACTAGAAAGGACAAGAAGACTCCATTCTTGGGTTCAGGAGGTGAATTCATCCCTGAGCGGTGGGCAGGTGCTGGGTGGAAATACTACTGGTTCCAGGTGCCCTTAATTCCCCCTGATTCCTCGGGGCGTTTGAGTCTCTGACAGGTTCTCATTCCCTTGCAGCAGGAAGACGTCACGGCCAAAGGGATGCACCAGCTCGGAATCATCCGGCACTTGCGCCAGGTGCCTGAGACACTGAAGGGGCTGTTCCTCTGAGGCCTTCAGCAACTCCCGCTCCCTGCTGCAGGTACTGCTCTGGCTCACTGTAAATGGGGAGCTAGTGGAAGGGGAAATGGAGCCCCCTGGCATTCACTAAAAGGGAAAGTGTTGGATTCTCCATCTCTTAATGTCATTGAATGAAGACTAGATGCCTTTCTGGAATGTGTGTGCCCAAAAAGTAACTCTTGTACTATACAGTAGGCCTATGATATGCAGCGGGTTAGATTAGATGCTCTAAAGGTCTCTTCTGGCCATAAAGTCTACAAATTTTGGAAACACTGAGTGTAGTATTGGGAGCAGCCTCTGATGTTTTACTGTCTAGCCGGCTTGCTTCCTAGAATGAAGACGCATTGAGTGGGGTGATCCACAGAGAGTACCTGTGTCAAGGCTGTATCCCCACTTTGAAGTTTAGGGTACAAATGTAGGGGCCTGCATGAAAACTTCTAAGCTTAACCACCATCCCAAGGCTAATTTCCTCCCCTGGGTAGCCTTGAGAAACCTTTCAGCAATTCCCTGGTGAATACAGATCCAAACCCCTTGGATCTTAAAACAAGGAGAAATAAACCATCCCCCCTCCTTCCTCCCACCAACTTCTGGTGAATACAGATCCAACCCCCTTGGATCTAAAAGAAGGAGAAATTAACCATTCCCCTCCTTCCTCCCACCAACTCCTGGTGAATCAAGATCCAAACTCCTTGGATCTTAAAACAAGGAAAAATCAATCCGGTTCTTAAAAATAAGGCTTTTAATTAAAGAAAAAGGTAAAAATCATCTCTTTAAAATCAGTATGGAAATTAACCTTACAGGGTAATCAAACTTAAAGAGCTCAGAGGACTCCCCTCTAGTCTTAGGTTCAAAGTACAGCAAACAAAGATAAACACTCTAGGAAAAGGTACATTTACAAGTTGAGAAAACAAAGGAAAACTAACACGCCTTGTTTGAAATAGGAGAGACTTGTTTAGAAAGATGTGGAGAACCTGGATTGATGTCTGGTCCCTCTCAGTCCCGAGGGCGAACACCCACACAAACAAAGAACACAAACAAAAGCCTTCCCCTCCCCAAGATTTGAAAGTATCTTGTCCCCTTATTGGTCCTTTAGGTCAGATGCCAGCCAGGTTACCTGAGCTTCTTAACCCTTTACAGGGAAAAGGATTTTGGAGTCTCTGGCCAGGAGGGATTTTATAGTACTGTACACAGGACAGCTGTTACCCTTCCCTTTATAGTTATGACAACCTCAAACCTTCAAAGTGTCAGGCCAGCAGCAGGACATTAGCACTTCAGGGTTTGGTTGGGTGTGGCAGTGACATCACAAAGGCCTTTTGCAGGATGTCAGCTTATTGGTCAAATGTGTTAGGGAGGTGGTGACCTCAGAGAGAGATGCTGACATCAGCCTGGCAGGACAGGAGCACAGGGCCAGGGAAACCTCAGAGACCCTGTGGCTTTGCTTCAGCAAGTCTCCTTCTCGAGGTCTCTCTTTGAGGACTGAGAGAGTGTTAGGGTTGACGTACGTGAGTGCGTGCAGGAGCCTCTTTCGAGTTTTCTCCTTTCCTTTTACTGATTTTACTAGAAAACAGACGTTCCTGTTTAGAAGGTAAGAGCCTCCAAGAGGTTTTGGCAGCTGCTCAGTCTGATCCATCTGGTGCCAGCTGAATTCTAGGCATGGAAAACAGTAGTTTAAGATGGCAGAATTTTATTCCATCCCTTGGATTTTGTGCCGTAGAATCACTGGGGACATTAGGGTTTGTCCTTTTTGTTTTACCTTTTCCTCCATCCCTCCTTCCTTTCTCTTCATCTCTTATTTCTTTTGTCCTTTCTCCTGTTAGCCTCCCACCACCAGGAGTGGTGTGTGTGTGTGTGTTGCTGGGGGTGCTCTTCACTTCCCCTTGTGGGAAGTTGATCCAAAACTGTGGGGTTGAAATAGTGGTTGAACTCCAATGACACTAGATGCTGCCATCCTGTGGCTTAGCATTAGTGTCTGGGATGACTTGGGGCAAGATCTCAACTTCCCCGCAACCCACTTCACTGCTGCCAGAATCCCTCCTGCCCCCCCGCTAGAGCCGCCTCCCTGGCCAACCTTGGTGGGGGTGGAGAACAGTGTTTTTTTCATACATTCATAGATTATCGGACTGGAAGGGACCTCGAGAGGTCATCGAGTCCAGTCCCCTGCCCGCATAGCAGGACCAAATACCATCTAGACCATCCCTGATAGACATTTATCTAACCTACTCTTAAATATCTCAAGAGATGGAGATTCCACAACCTCCCTCGGCAATTTATTCCAGTGTTTAACCACCCTGACAGTTAGGAACTTTTTCCTAATGTCCAACCTAGACCTCCCTTGCTGTAGTTTAAACCCATTGCTTCTGGTTCTATCCTTAGAGGCTAAGGTGAACAAGTTTTCTCCCTCCTCCTTATGACACCCTTTGAAATACCTGAAAACTGCTATCATGTCTCCTCTCAGTCTTCTCTTTTCCAAACTAAACAAACCCAATTCTTTCAGCCTTCCTTCATAGGTCATGTTCTCAAGACCTTTAATCATTCTTGTTGCTCTTCTCTGGACCCTTTCCAATTTCTCCACATCTTTTTTAAAATGCGGTGCCCAGAACTGGACACAATACTCCAGCTGAGGCCTAACCAGAGCAGAGTAGAGCGGAAGAATGACTTCTCGTGTCTTGCTCACAACACACCTGTTAATACATCCCAGAATCAGGTTTGCTTTTTTTGCAACAGCATCACACTGTTGACTCATATTTAGCTTGTGGTCCACTATAACCCCTAGATCCCTTTCTGCCGTACTCCTTCCTAGACAGTCTCTTCCCATTCTGTATGTGTGAAACTGATTGTTCCTTCCTAAGTGGAGCACTTTGCATTTGTCTTTGTTAAACTTCATCCTGTTTAACTCAGACCATTTCTCCAATTTGTCCAGATCATTTTGAATTATCTGTCACCCTGTCCTCCAAAGCAGTTGCAATCCCTCCCAGTTTGGTATCATCCGCAAACTTAATAAGCGTACTTTCTATGCCAATATCTAAGTCGTTGATGAAGATATTGAACAGCGCCGGTCCCAAAACAGACCCCTGCGATACCCCACTCGTTATGCCTTTCCAGCAGGATTGGGAACTATTAATAACAACTCCCTGAGTACGGTTATCCAGCCAGTTATGCACCCACCTTATAGCAGCCCCATCTAAATTGTATTTGCCTAGTTTATCAATAAGAATATCATGCGAGACCGTATCAAATGCCTTACTAAAGTCTAGGTATACCACATCCACAGCCTCACCCTTCTCTACAAGGCTCGTTATCCTATCAAAGAAAGCTATCAGATTGGTTTGACGTGATTTGTTCTTCACAAATCCATGCTGGCTGTTCCCTATCACCTTACCACCTTCCAAGTGTTTGCAGATGATTTCCTTAATTACTTGCTCCGTTATCTTCCCTGGCACAGAAGTTAAACTCACTGGTCTGTAGTTTCCTGGGTTGTTTTTATTTCCCTTTTTATAGATGGGCACTATACTTGCCCTTTTCCAGTCTTCTGGAATCTCTCCCGTCTCCCATGATTTTCCAAAGATAATAGCTAGAGGCTCAGATACCTCCTCTATTAGCTCCTTGAGTATTCTAGGATGCATTTCATCAGGCCCTGGTGACTTGCAGGCATCTAACTTTTCTAAGTGATTTTTAACTTGTTTTTTTTTTATTTTATCTGCTAAACCTACCCCCTTCCCATTAGCATTCACTATGTTAGGCATTCCTTCAGACTTCTCGGTGAAGACCGAAACAAAGAAGTCATTAAGCATCTCCGCCATTTCCAAGTTTCCTGTTACTGTTTCTCCCTCTTCACTAAGCAGTGGGCCTACCCTGTCTTTGGTCTTCCTCTTGCTTCTAATGTATTGATAAAAAGTCTTCTTGTTTCCCTTTATTCCCGTAGCTAGTTTGAGCTCATTTTGTGCCTTTGCCTTTCTAATCTTGCCCCTGCATTCCTGTGTTGTTTGCCTATATTCATCCTTTGTAATCTGTCCCAGTTTCCATTTTTTATATGACTCCTTTTTATTTTTTAGATCATGCAAGATCTCATGGTTAAGCCAAGGTGGTCTTTTGCCACATTTTCTATCTTTCCTAACCAGCGGAATAGCTTGCTTTTGGGCCCTTAATAGTGTCCCTTTGAAAAACTGCCAACTCTCCTCAGTTGTTTTTCCCCTCAGTCTTGATTCCCATGGGACCTTACCTATCAGCTCTCTGGGCTTACCAAAATCTGCCTTCCTGAAATCCATTGTCTCTATTTTGCTGTTCTCCCTTCTACCCTTCCTTAGAATTGCAAACTCTATGATTTCATGATCACTTTCACCCAGGCTGCCTTCTACTTTCAAATTCTCAACGAGTTCCTCCCTATTTGTTAAAATCAAGTCTAGAACAGCTTCCCCCCTAGTAGCTTTTTCAACCTTCTGAAATAAAAAGTTGTCTCCAATGCAGTCCAGGAATTTGTTGGATAGTCTGTGCCCCGCTGTGTTATTTTCCCAACATATAGCCGGATAGTTGAAGTCCCCCATCACCACCAAATCTTGGGCTTTGGATGATTTTGTTAGTTGCTTAAAAAAAGCCTCATCCACCTCTTCCACCTGGTTAGGTGGCCTGTAGTAGACTCCTAGCATGACATCTCCCTTGTTTTTTACCCCTTTTAGCCTAACCCAGAGACTCTCAACACTTCCGTCTCCTATGTCCATCTCTACCTCAGTCCAAGTGTGTACATTTTTAATATACAAGGCAACACCTCCTCCCTTTTTCCCCTGTCTATCCTTCCTGAGCAAGCTGTACCCATCCACACCAACATTCCAATCATGTGTATTATCCCACCAAGTTTCAGTGATGCCAACAATGTCATAGTTGTATTTATTTATTAGCACTTCCAGTTCTTCCTGCTTATTCCCCATACTTCTCGCATTTGTATATAGGCATCTAAGATACTGGTTTGATCTTTCCTCCCAGTTTTGTCCTGACCCTCCTTTCCCTCTGACAATATAGCCCACACTCCCTCTCGTTTTTGACCCATCTCCCCGGTCTCCATGTTCCCCACTTACCTGTGGGCTTTGCTCACCTGTCCCGTTCGAACCTAGTTTAAAGCCCTCCTCACTAGGTTAGCCAGTCTGTGTCCAAAGGTACTAATAACTTGAGCTGTGGTTTGGAGGTGGAACAGCTGTCAAGGGCACTGAGGGGGAGATAGCAGGAGCTCATCCTTCAAGGAGGGGGGTTGGCACTGGAGGTTACTAGAAAGGACAAGAAGACTCCATTCTGGGGTTCAGGAGGTGAATTTATCCCTCAGTGGTGGGCAGGTGATGGGTGGAAGTAGTGCTGGTTCCAGGTGCCCTTAATTCCCGCTGATTCCTCGGGGCGTTTGAGTCTCTGACAGGTTCTCGTTCCCTTGCAGCAGGAGGACGTCACGTCCAAAGTGATGCACCAGCTCCGCATCATCCGGCACTTGCGCCAGATTCCTGAGACACTGCAGGGGCTGTGCCTCTGTGAACATCAGCAACTCCTGCTCCTTGCTGCAGGTACTGCTCTGGCTCACTGTAAATGGGGTGCTAGTGGAAGGGGAAATGGAGCCCCCTGGCACTCACTAAAAGGGAAAGTGGTGGACCCCTGTGGCTTTGCTTCAGCAAGTCTCCTTCTCGAGGTCTCTCTTTGAGGACTGAGAGAGTGTTAGGGTTGACGTATGTGAGTGCGAGCAGGAGCCTCTTTCGAGTTTTCTCCTTTCCTTTTACTGATTTTACTAGAAAACAGACGTCCCTGTTAGAATCATAGAATCATGGAATATCAGAGTTGGAACGGACCTCAAGAGGTCATCTAGTCCAACCCCCTGATCAAAGCAGGACCAATTCCCAGCTAAATCATCCCAGCCAGGGCTTTGTCAAGCCGGGCCTTAAAAACCTCCAAGGAAGGAGACTCCACCACCTCCCTAGGTAACGCATTCCAGTGTTTCACCACCCTCCTAGTGAAATAGTTTTTCCTGATATCCAACCTGGACCTCCCCCACTGCAACTTGAGACCATTCCTCCTTATTCTGTCATCTGCCACCACTGAGAACAGCCGAGCTCCATCCTCTTTGGAACCCCCCTTCACGTAGTTGAAGGCTGCTATCAAATCCCCCCTCATTCTTCTCTTCTGGAGACTAAACAATCCCAGTTCCCTCAGCCTCTCCTCATAAGTCATGTGCTCCAGACCCCTAATCATTTTTGTTGCCCTCCGCTGGACTCTTTCCAATTTTTCCTCATCCTTCTTGTAGTGTGGGTCCCCAAACTGGACACAGTATTCCAGATCAGGCCTCACCAATGTCGAATAAAGGGGAACGATCACGTTCCTCGATCTGCTGGCAATGCCCCTACTTATACAGCCCAAAATGCCGTTAGCCTTCTTGGCAACAAGAGCACACTGTTGACTCATATCCAGCTTCTCATCCACTGTGACCCCTAGGTCCTTTTCTGCAGAACTGCTACCTAGCCATTCGGTCCCTAGTCTGTAGCAGTGCATGGGATTCTTCCGTCCTAAGTGCAGGACTCTGCACTTGTCCTTGTTGAACCTCATCAGGTTTTTTTCGGCCCAATCCTCTAATGTGTCTAGGTCCCTCTGTATCCGATCCCTACCCTCGAGTGTATCTACCACGCCTCCTAGTTGAGTGTCACCTGCAAACTTGCTGAGAGTGCAGTCCACACCATCCTCCAGATCATTAATAAAGATATTAAACAAAACCGGCCCCAGGAGCGACCCTTGGGGCACTCCGCTTGAAACTGGCTGCCAACTAGACATGGAGCCATTGATCACTACCCGTTGAGCCCGACGATCCAGCCAGCTTTCTATCCAGCTTACAGTCCATTCATCCAGCCCATACTTCTTTAACTTGGCGGCAAGAATACTGTGGGAGACGTATGTGAGTGCGAGCAGGAGCCTCTTTCGAGTTTTCTCCTTTTATTGATTTTACTAGAAAACAGACGTGCCTGTTGAGAAGGTAAGAGCCTTGGAGAGGTTTTTAACCTGCTCAGTCTGATCCATCTGGTGCCAGCTGAATTCTAGGCATGGAAAACACTAGTTCAAGGTGGCAGAATTTTATAGCCCACCTGGGATTTTGTGCCGTAGAATCACTGGGGATATTAGGGTTTGTCCTTTTCGTTTTACCTTTTCCTCCATCCCTCCTTCCTTTCTCTTGTTCCCCTCCCACCACCAAGAGTGGTGTGTGTGTGTGTGTTGCTGGGGGTGCTCTTCACCTCCCCTCGTGCGAAGTTGACACTGCAAGGGCTGTGCCTTTGTGAACATCAGCAACTCCTACTCCCTGCTGCAGGTACTGCTCTGGCTCACTGTAAATGGGGTGCTAGTGGAAGGGGAAATGGAGCCCCCTGGCACTCACTAAATGGGAAAGTGGTGGATTCTCCATCTCTTGATGTCATTGAATGAAGACTAAATGCCTTTGTGGAATGTTTCTGCCCAAAAAGTAACTATTGTCCTATACAGGAAGCCTATGATATGCAGGGGCTTAGATGAGATGCTCTAAAGGTCTCTTGTGGCCATAAAGTCTCCTAATTTTGGAAACACTGAGTGTAGCATTGGAAGCAGCCTCTGATGTTTTACCGTCTAGCCGGATTGCTTCCTAGAATGAAGACGCATTGAGTGGGGTGATCCACAGAGAGTAGCTCAAACCTTCAAAGTGTCAGGCCAGCAGCAGGACATTAGCACTTCTGGGGATGGGTGGGCGTGGCAGTGACATCACAAAGGCCTTTTCAGGACCTCAGCGTATTGGTCAAAGGTGTTAGGGAGGTGGTGATCTCCGTGAGAGATGCTGACATCAGCCAGGCAGGACAGGGGCGCATGGCCAGGGAAACCTCAGAGACCCCTGTGGCTTTGCTTCAGCAAGTCTCCTTCTCGAGGTTTCTCTTGAGGACTGTACACAGGACAGCTGTTACCCTTCCCTTTATAGTTATGACAACCTCAAACCTTCAAAGTGTCAGGCCAGCAGCAGGACATTAGCACTTCAGGGTTTGGTTGGGTGTGGCAGTGACATCACAAAGGCCTTTTGCAGGATGTCAGCTTATTGGTCAAATGTGTTAGGGAGGTGGTGACCTCAGAGAGAGATGCTGACATCAGCCTGGCAGGACAGGGGCGCATGGCCAGGGAAACCTCAGAGACCCCTGTGGCTTTGCTTCAGCAAGTCTCCTTCTCGAGGTTTCTCTTGAGGACTGAGAGAGTATTAGGATTCACGTATTTGAGTGAGAGCAGGAGCCTCTTTCGAGTTGTCTCCTTTCCTTTTACTGATTTTACTAGAAAACAGACATCCCTGTTTAGAAAGTAAGAGCCTCCAAGAGGTTTTGGAACCTGCTCAGTCTGATCCATCTGGTGCCAACTGAATTCTGGGCATGGAAAACACTAGTTCAAGGTGGCAGAATTTTAATCCCTCCCTGTGATTTTGTCTGGTAGAATCACTGGGGACATTAGGGTTTGTCCTTTTCGTTTTACCTTTTCCTCCATCCCTCCTTCCTTTCTCTTTATCTCTTACTTCTTTTGTCCTTTCTCTTGTTCCCCTCCCACCACCAGGAGTGGTATATGTGTGTGTGTGTGTGTGTGTGTGTGTTGCTGGCCAAACTAAAAGCAGAAGAAAATGAAAGAAAACATCAGAGACTGCATCAATTAACAAAACTCAAGACACAGCAGAGAAAAAGAGAAGAAAAAGCCATCCTCCAGATCATTAATAAAGATATTAAACAAAACCGGCCCCAGGACCGACCCTTGGGGCACTACTCCGCTTGAAACCGGCTGCCAACTAGACATGGAGCCATTGATCACTACCCGTTGAGCCCGACGATCCAGCCAGCTTTCTATCCACCTTACAGTCCATTCATCCATCCCATACTTCTTTAACTTGGTGGCAAGAATACTGTGGGAGAGCGTATCAAAAGCTTTGCTAAAGTCAAGGAATAACACATCCACTGCTTTCCCCTCATCCACAGAGCCAGTTATCTCATCATAGAAGGCAATTAGGTTAGTCAGGCACGACTTCCCCTTCGTGAATCCATGCTGACTGTTCCTGATCACTTTCCTCTCCTCTAAGTGTTTCATAATTGATTCCTTGAGGACCTGCTCCATGATTTTTCCAGGGACTGAGGTGAGGCTGACTGGCCTGTAGTTCCCTGGATCCTCCTCCTTCCCTTTTTTAAAGATGGGCACGACATTAGCCTTTTTCCAGTCATCCGGGACCTCCCTCGATCGCCATGAGTTTTCAAAAATAATGGCTAATGGCTGTGCAATCTCATCCGCCAAGTCCTTTAGCACCCTTGGATGCAGCGCATCCAGCCCCATGGAGTTGTGCACGTCCAGTTTTTCTAAATAGTCCCGAACCACTTCTTTCTCCACAGAGGGCTGGTCACCTTCTCCCCATATTGTGCTGCCCAGTGCAGCAGTCTGGGAGCTGACCTTGTTCGTGAAGACAGAGGCAAAAAAAGCATTGAGTACATTAGCTTTTTCCACATCCTCGGTCACTAGGTTGCCTCCCTCATTCAGTAAGGGGCCCACACTTTCCTTGACTTTCTTCTTGTTGCTAACATACCTGAAGAAACCCTTCTTGTTACTCTTAACATCTCTTGCTAGCTGCAACTCCAAGTGTGATTTGGCCTTCCTGATTTCACTCCTGCATACCTGAGCAATATTTTTATACTCCTCCCTGGTCATTTGTCCAATCTTCCACTTCTTGTAAGCTTCTTTTTTGCGTTTAAGATCAGCAAGGATTTCACTGTCTAGCCAAGCTGGTCGCCTGCCATATTTACTATTCTTTCTACACATCGGGATGGTTTGTTCCTGCAACCGCAATAAGGATTCTTTAAAATACAGCCAGCTCTCCTGGACCCCTTTGCCCTTCATGTTATTCTCCCAGGGGATCCTGCCCATCTGTTCCCTGAGGGAGTCAAAGTCTGCTTTTCTGAAGTCCAGGGTCCGTATTCTGCTGCTCTCCTTTCTTCCTTGTGTCAGGATCCTGAACTCGACCATCTCATGGTCACTGCCTCCCAGATTCCCATCCACTTTTGCTTCCCCTACTAATTCTTCCCTGTTTGTGAGCAGCAGGTCAAGAAAAGCTCTGCCCCTAGTTGGTTCCTCCAGCACTTGCACCAGGAAATTGTGCCCTACACGTTCCAAAAACTTCCTGGATTGTCTGTGCACCGCTGTATTGCTCTCCTAGCAGATATCAGGGTGATTAAAGTCTCCCATGAGAACCAGGGCCTGCGATCTAGCAACTTCTGCTAGTTGCCAGAAGAAAGCCTCGTCCACCTCATCCCCCTGGTCTGGTGGTCTATAGCAGACTCCAACCATGACATCCCCCTTGTTGCTCACACTTCTCAACTTTATCCAGAGACTGTCAGGTTTTTCTGCAGTTTCATACCAGAGCTCTGAGCAGTCATACTCCTCTCTTACATACAACGCAACTCCCCCACCTTTTCTGCCCTGCCTGTCCTTCCTGAACAGTTTATATCCATCCATGACAGTACTCCAGTCATGTGAGTTATCCCACCAAGTCTCTGTTATTCCAATCACATCATAGTTCCCTGACTGTGCCAGGACTTCCAGTTCTCCCAGCTTGTTTCCCAGGCTTCTTGCATTTGTGTATAGGCACTTAAGATAACTCATCGATCGTCCCTCATTCTCAGCATGAGACAGGAGTCCTCCCCCCTTGCGCTCTCCTGCTTGTGCTTCCTCCCAGGATCCCATTTCCCCACTTACCTCAGGGCTTTGGTCTCCTTCCCCCGGTGAACCTAGTTTAAAGCCCTCCTCACTAGGTTAGCCAGCCTGCTGGCGAAGATGCTCTTCTCTCTCTTCGTTAGGTGGAGCCCGTCTCTGCCTAGCACTCCTCCTTCTTGGAACACCATCCCATGGTTGAAGAATCCAAAGCCTTCTCTCCAACACCACCTGTGTAGCCATTCGTTGACTTCCACGATTCGACGGTCTCTACCCCGGCCTTTTCCTTGCACAGGGAGGATGGACGAGAACACCACTTGCGCCTCAAACTCCTTTATCCTTCTTCCCAGAGCCACATAGTCTGCAGTGATCCGCTCAAGGTCATCTCTGATCGCTCACCTTCCACATCACCGTCTTCTTAAGAACTTCCTCAACTGTTGCAGGAACTACTCAGAGAAACCTGCAGATGTAAGCCTCAGTGAGCTCTCCCCAAGCGAACTCCCAGTCAAACTCCCGCTCTTAGCCTCTGCTGTTCGCCGCTCCTTCTCCAAGTCTCTCTTTGAGGACTGAGAGAGTATTAGGGTTCACGTATTTGAGTGAGAGCAGGAGCCTCTTTCGAGTTTTTTCCTTTCCTTTTACTGATTTTACTAGAAAACAGACGTCCCTGTTGAGAAGGTAAGAGCCTCCAAGAGGTTTTGGAACCTGCTCAGTCTGATCCATCTGGTGCCAGCTGAATTCTAGGCATGGAAAACACTAGTTTAATGTGTCAGAATTTTATTCCCTCCCTGGGATTTTGTCCCGTAGAATCACTGGGGACATTAGGGTTTGTCCTTTTCGTTTTACCTTTTCCTCCATCCCTCCTTCCTTTCTCTTCATCTCTTACTTCTTTTGTCCTTTCTCCTGTTCCCCTCCCACCACCTATTAGAGGGGCGGATTATACCCATCAGTAGTATGTCCTGGATCTCCCTTTGTATAGCAGTTTTGTCATGAGGTGACTCCTGGTAGGGTGGGGTTCTAATTGGGTGAGCATTACCTGTGTTAATGGAGTGGTATGCCCGTTCGGTCCGTTTTGGAGTGGCTGAGAAAATTGGTGCAAAGCTTGTGCACAGCTCCTTGATCTGCTGTCGCTGCAGACGTCCAAGGGTCGTGGAGAGGTTCACCTCTTCTACGCCACCATCCTTTTTTTCTTCGTAATAGACACCTTTAGGCCACTTTGCGTTATTTGTTTTCTGGGCTGTAAACTGGCAAACGTTTAATTTTTTGGAATAAAAGGGCTTAAGAGAATTAACATGGTATACCTTGGGCTTTATGTTGGAGGTGGGGGAGGCTATGAGATAATTAACAGCTCCTAGGCGCTCCTGGACCGCGAATGGTCCTTTCCACGACGCTTCCATTTTATGGGCCTGGAGCGCCTTTAAGACCATGACTTGGTTTCCTACTTTGAAGGACCGTTCTCTGGAATGTTTATCATACCAGGCCTTTTGCTCTTTCTGAGCATTTTTTAGGTTTTCTTTAGCAAGGGCTAAAGAGTGTCGGAGGGTGCTTTGTAGGTTGCTTACAAAGTTTAGAATGTTAGTTCCTGGAGAAGGCGTAAGCCCCTCCCATTGCTGTTTCACCAACTGTAATGGCCCCTTAACCTCGCGGCCATACACAAGTTCAAATGGTGAAAACCCTAAAGTGGGATGTGGTACAGCCCTGTAGGCGAAAAGCAACTGCTGCAACACTAGGTCCCAATTATTGGAGTGTTCATTTATGAATTTACATATTATGGCCCCCAAAGTTTTATTAAACCTCTCCACCAGGCCATTGGTTTTATGGTTGTAAGGGGTGGCAACCAAGTGATTCACCCCATGAGCTTCCCACAGGTTTTTCATGGTCCCTGCCAGGAAATTAGTTCCCGAATCTGCAAGGATGTTGGAGGGCCAATCTACCCCGGCAAAAATGTCTGTTAATGCCTGGCACACACTTTTAGCCCTGGTGTTGCTTAAGGGTACTGCTTCCGGCCATCGGGTAACAAAATCCATGAAAGTCAGTACGTACTGCTTTCCTTTGGGTGTCTTTTTGGGAAAAGGACCCAGAATATTCACAGCTACGTGCTGAAATGGGACCTTAATTATGGGTAGTGGCTGGAGAGGGGCTTTAACCTGGTCTTGGGGCTTTTCCACTCGTTGGTACACCTCACAAGACCGGACATAATTAGCAACGTCCTTGCCCATTCCCTCCCAGTGGAAGGACTTCCCCAACCGGTCCTTGGTTCTGTTCACCCCAGAATGGCCACTGGGATGATCGTGGGCTAAGCTCAAGAGCTTTACCCGATACTTAGTGGGAACTACCAACTGTCTTTGAGGATGCCAGTTTTTCTGGTGCCCACCAGAAAGAGTCTCCTTGTATAAAAGTCCTTGTTCTATAACAAACCGGGATCGGTTAGAAGAGCTGAGAGGCGGTGGGGTGCTCCACGCCGCCGCCCAAACTTTCTGAAGGCTGTTATCTGCTTCCTGCTCGGCCTGGAACTGTTTCCTTGATGCTGGAGACATCAGTTCCTCCTTGGATTGTGGACTGGGGCTTGGTCCCTCTGGAAGTGATGCAGGTGCTGGGGCTGTTTCCATTGACTGTGATCCGCTGTCCACTGGTGCACTATGTGGTATCTCAGGCTCTGGCTGAGCCTCTTGGGTAGGGTTATCTGCTGCTTCCGCCAGGTCAGGCTCGCTGGTGCCCTCTGGCGTTGGAGTTGTAGACGGGTTTGCAAGCGCTGGACTCAGTGCTGGCAATGGTCCTGGTGCTGGTTGCGTTGCCAGTTCCGGTTCTGGGACTGGCTTTGGCTGGGTCTCTGGGATTGGATTCACTACGGCTGTTGCAGTCGTTGGCAGGGGATCCGGTTCCACCACCTTTGTCTGGGTCTCTGGTAACACAGCCGGGGCCCTGGTGGACGGCTCAGGAACAGGGATGGGGGTGAAAGCTTGCTTAGCCTTTGCTACTTCCAGTTCATGCTTCCTTTCTTTTTCTCTCTCCTCCATCTCTTTTTTTTTTCAGCTCCATTTCTTTTTCTTTCAACTTCATCTCTCTCTTGTGGGCCTCCTCTTTGGCTTTTTCTTCTCTTTTTCTCTGCTGTGTCTTGAGTTTTGTTAATTGAAGCAGTCTCTGATGTTTTCTTTCATTTTCTTCTGCTTTTAGTTTGGCCAGTTCTATTTTTTTAGCTACTTCTTTGGTAGTCATTTTCCTGTTTTCTTGTGCTGGGTCACCCCCTCTGCAGTTGACTGAAACTGGGAAGCTCTCAGCTCTGGCTGCTGCTGAGTTAAGAGAGACTTTCTAACTAGCTACTCCCGAGGATGTAAAAAGAAAAAAAAACCAATTCAGCTTGTAAATTCCTTTTACCCTGTCGTTTGCTCATTTGAACACTTCTCTTAACAAAGGACCTTGTTAAAAAAACTTAACACCTCTGCCTTCAGGCAAGGAGAGAGAAGATATGCATCTATCTCCAGCTCTGCTTTTCAAGCAGCTAGAAAGAAAAAAAAATCTCACTGGCTTTGGGTTTAAAATGATCCCACCGCTACCACCATGTCAAGGCTGTATCCCCACTTTGAACTTTAGGGTACAAATGTAGGGGCCTGCATGAAAACTTCTAAGCTTAACTACCAGCTTAGCTCTGGTCCGCTGCCACCATCCCAAGGCTAATTTCCTTCCCTGGGTAGCCTTGAGAGACCTTCACCAATTCCCTGGTGAATACAGATCCAAACCCCTTGGATCTTAAAACAAGGAGAAATTAACCATTCCCACTTCTTTCTCCCACCAACTCCTGGTGAATACAGATCCAACCCCCTTGGATCTAAAACAAGGAAAAAATCGATCAGGTTCTTAAAAAGAAGGTTTTTAATTAAAGAAAAAGGTAAAAATCATCTCTGTAAAATCAGTATGGAAATAACCATACAGGGTAATCAAACTTAAAGAGCTCAGAGGACTCCCCTCTAGTTTTAGGTTCAAAGTACAGCAAACAAAGATAAACACTCTAGTAAAAGGTACATTTACATGTTGAGAAAACAAAGGAAAACTAACACGCCTTGCCTGGCTATTTACTTAGAAGTTAGAAATAGGAGAGACTTGTTTAGAAAGATGTGGAGAACCTGGATTGATGTCTGGTCCCCCTCAGTCCCGAGAGCGAACGCACAACCAAAACAAAGAACACAAACAAAAGCCTCCCCCCCCCCACGGCCAAAGTGATGCACCAGCTCCGCATCATCTGGCACTTGTGCCAGGTGCCTGAGACACTGCAGGGGCTGTTCCTCTGAGGCCTTAGCAACTCCCACTCCCTGCTGCAGGTACTGCTCTGGCTCCCTGTAAATGGCGAGCTAGTGGAAGGGGAAATGGAGCCCCCTGGCACTCACTAAAAGGGAAAGTGGTGGATTCTCCATCTCTTGATGTCATTTAATCAAGACAAGATGCCTTTCTGGAATGTGTGTGCCCAAAAAGTAACTATTGTACTATACAGGAAGCCTATGATATGCAGGGGCTTAGATTAGATGCTCTAAAGGTCTCTTCTGCCCATCAAGTCTACTAATTTTGGAAACACTGAGTGTAGCATTGGGAGCAGCCTCTGATGTTTTACTGTTTGGCCGGCTTGCTTCGTAGAATGAAGACGCATGGAGTGGGGTGATCCCCAGAGAGTAGTTCAAACCTTCATAGTGTCAGGCCAGCAGCAGGACATTAGCACTTCAGGGGATGGTTGGGTGTGACAGTGACATCACAAAGGACTTTTGCAGGAGCTCAGCCTATTGGTCAAAGTTGTTAGGGAGGTGGTGACCTCAGAGAGAGATGCTGACATCAGCCAGGCATGACAGGAGCACAGGGCCAGGGAAACCTCAGAGACACCTGTGGCTTTGCTTCAGCAAGTCTCCTTCTCGAGGTCTCTCTTTGAGGACTGAGAGAGTATTAGGGCTGACGTACGTGAGTGCGAGCAGGAGCCTCTTTCGAGATTTCTCCTTTCTCTTTACTGATTTTACTAGAAAACAGACGTCCCTGTTAAGAAGGTAAGAGCTTCGGAGAGGTTTGTAACCTTTTCAGTCTGATCCACCTGGTGCCAGCTGAATTCTAGGCATGGAAAACACTAGCTCAAGGTGGCAGAATTTTATTCCCTCCCTGGGATTTTGTCCCGTGGAATCACTGGGGACATTAGGTTTTGTCCTTTTCGTTTTACCTTTTCCTCCATCCCTCCTTCCTTTCTCTTCAACTCTTACTTCTTTTGTCCTTTCTCCTGTTCCCCTCCCACCACCAGGAGTGGGGTGTGTGTGTGTTGCTGGGGGTGCGCTTCACCTCCCCTTGTGGAAAGTTGATCCAATACTGTGAGGTTGAAATAGTGCTTGGACTCCACTGACACTAGATGCTCCCATCCTGTGGCTTAACATTACTGTCTGGGATGACTTCGGGCAAGGTCTCAACCTCCCCGCAACGCACTTTTCTGCTTTCAGAATCCCTGCTGCCCCCCCTCCTAGATCCGCCTCCCTGCCCAACCTGGGTGGGGGTGGAGAAGAGGGTTCTGATAACTTGAGCTGTGGTTTGGAGGTGGAACAGCTGTCAAGGGCACTGAGCGGGAGGTAGCAGGAGCTCATCCTACAAGGAGTGGGGTTGGCACTGGAGGTTACTAGAAAGGTCAAGAAGATTCCATTCTGGGGTTGAGGAGGTGAATTGCTCAAAGGTGTTAGGGAGGTGGTGACCTCAGAGAGAGATGCTGACATGAGCCAAGCAGGACAGGGGGGCAGGGCCAGGGAAACCTCAGAGACCCCTGTGATTTTGCTTCAGCAAGTCTCCTTCTCTCTTTGAGGACTGACAGAGTATTAGGGTTCACGTATGTGAGTGGGAGCAGGAGCCTCTTTCGAGTTTTCTCCTTTCCTTTTACTGATTTTACTAGAAATCAGTTAGAAGCAACAAAGCACATTTGGTGATTTTTTGATGGTTGGGGTCTCTGGTGATTGGTTCCATATAAGATGGGGAAAAAAATGGAGTCTCCTTCCTTGGAGGTTTTTAAGGCCCGGCTTGACAAAGCCCTGACTGGGATGATTTAGCTGGGAATTGGTCCTGCTCTGAGCAGGGGGTTGGACTAGATGACCTCTTGAGGTCCCTTCCAACTCTGATATTGTATGATTTTATGATTCTATGAAAACAGACTTCCCTGTTGAGAAGGTAAGAGCCTCCAATAGGTTTTGCAACCTCCACAGTCTGATCCATCTGGTGCCAGCTGAATTCTAGGCATGGAAAACACTAGTTCAAGGTGGCAGAATTTTATTCCGTCCCTGGGATTTTATCCCGTAGAATCACTAGGGATATTAGCGTTTGTCCTTTTCATTTTACCTTTTCCTCCATCCCTCCTTCCTTTCTCTTCATCTCTTACTTCTTTTGTCCTTTCTCTTGTTCCCCTCCCACCACCAGGAGTGGTGTGTGTGTGTGTCTGTGTGTGTATTGCTGGGGGTTCTCTTCACCTCTCCCTGTGGGAAGTTCCTCTAAAACTGTGGGGTTGAAATAGTGCTTGGACTCCACTGACACAAGATGCTGCCATCCTGTGGCTTAGCATTAGTGTCTGGGATGACTTGGGGCAAGATCTCAACCTCCCCTCAACCCACTTCACTTCTGGCAGAATCCCTCTTGCCCCCCCGCTAGAGCCGCCTCCATGCCCAACCTGGTTGCGGGTGCAGAAGAGGGTTCTGATAACTTGAGGTTTGGTTTGGAGGTGGAACAGCTGTCAAGAACACTGAGTGGGAGGAAGCAGGAGCTCACCCTAGAAGGAGGGGGGTTGGCACTGGAGGTTACTAGAAAGGACAAGAAGACTCCATTCTGGGGTTCAGGAGGTGAATTTATCCCTCAGTGGTGGGCAGGTGATGGGTGGAAGTAGTGCTGGTTCCAGGTGCCCTTAATTCCCGCTGATTCCTCGGGGCGTTTGAGTCTCTGACAGGTTCTCGTTCCCTTGCAGCAGGAGGACGTCACGGCCAAAGTGATGCACCAGCTCCGCATCATCCGGCACTTGTGCCAGGTGCCTGAGACACTGAAGGGGCTGTGCCTCTGAGGCCATCAGCAACTCCCGCTCCCTGCTGCAGGTACTGCTCTGGCTCACTGTAAATGGGGAGCTAGTGGAAGGGGAAATGGAACCCCCTGGCACTCACTAAAAGGGAAAGTGGTGGATTCTCCATCTCTTGATGTCATTGAATGAAGACTAGATGCCTTTCTGGAATGTGTCTGCCCAAAGAGTAACTATTGTACTATACAGGAAGCCTATGACATGCAGGGGCTTAGATTAGATGCTCTAAAGGTCTCTTGTGGCCATAAAGTCTACTAATTTTGGAAACACTGAGTGTAGCATTGGGAGCAGCCTCTGATGTTTTACTGTCTAGCCCACTTGCTTCCTAGAATGAAGACGCATTGAGTGGGGTGATCCACAGAGAGTAGCCCAAACCTTCATAGTGTCAGGCCAGCAGCAGGACATTAGCACTTAAGGGTTTGATTGGTGGCAGTGATATCACAAAGGTCTTTTGCAGGACCTCAGCATATTGGTCAAAGGTGTTAGGGAGGTGGTAACCTCAGAGAGAGATGCTGCCATCAGCGAGGCAGGACAGGGGCGCATGGCCAGGGAAACCTCCGAGACCCCTGTGGCTTTGCTTCAGCAAGTCTCCTTCTCGAGGTTTCTCTTGAGGACTGAGAGAGTGTTAGGATTCACGTATTTGAGTGAGAGCAGGAGCCTCTTTCGAGTTGTCTCCTTTCCTTTTACTGATTTTACTAGAAAACAGACATCCCTGTTTAGAAAGTAAGAGCCTCCTAGAGGTTTTGGAACCTGCTCAGTCTGATCCATCTGGTGCCAGCTGAATTCTAGGCATGGAAAACACTAGTTCAAGGTGGCAGAATTTTAATCCCTCCCTGTGATTTTGTCTGGTAGAATCACTGGGGACATTAGGGTTTGTCCTTTTCGTTTTACCTTTTCCTCCATCCCTCCTTCCTTTCTCTTTATCTCTTACTTCTTTTGTCCTTTCTCTTGTTCCCCTCCCACCACCAGGAGTGGTATATGTGTGTGTGTGTGTGTGTGTGTGTGTGTGTGTGTGTGTGTGTTGCTGGGGGTGCTCTTCACCTCCCCTTGTTGGGAGTTGATCCAAAACTGTATGGTTGAAATAGTGCTTGGACTCCACTGACACTAGATGCTGCCATCGTGTGGTTTAGCATTAGTGTCTGGGATGACTTGGGGCAAGATCTCAACCTCCCCGCAACCCACTTCACTGCTGCCAGAATCCCACCTGCCCCCCCTGCTAGAGCCGCCTCCCTGCCCAACCTGGGTCGGGGTGGAGAAGAGGGTTCTGATAACTTGAGCTGTGGTTTGGAGGTGGAACAGCTGTCAAGGGCACTGAGGGGGAGGTAGCAGGAGCTCACCCTACAAGGACGGGGGTTGGCACTGGAAATTACTAGAAAGGAGAAGACGACTCCATTCTGGGGTTCAGGAGGTGAATTCCTCCCTCAGTGGTGGGCAGGTGCTGGGTGTAAATACTGCTGGTTCCAGGTGTCCTTAATTGCCCCTGATTCCTCGGGGCATTTGAGTCTCTGACAGGTTCCTCTTCCCTTGCAGGAGGAGGACGTCTCGGCCAAAGGGATGCACCAGCTCCGCATCATCCGGCACTTACGCCATGTGCCTGAGACACTTCAGGGGCTGTTCCTCTGAGGCCTTAGCAACTCCCTCTCCCTGCTGCAGGTACTGCTCTGGCTCACTGTAAATGGGGAGGTAGTGGAAGGGGAAATGGAGCCCCCTGGCACTCACTAAAAGGGAAAGTGGTGGATTCTCCAACTCTTGGTGTCATTGATTGAAGACTAGATGCCTTTCTGGAACGTGTGTGCCCAAAAAGTAACTATTGTACTATACTGGAAGCCTATGATATGGAGGGGGTTAGATGAGATGCTGTAAAGGTCTCTTCTGGCCAGAAAGTCTCCTACTTTTGGAAACACTGAGTGTAGTATTGGGAGCAGCTTCTGATGTTTTACTGTCTAGCTAGCTTGCTTCCTAGAATGAAGACGAATTTTGTGGTGTGATCCACAGAGCGTAGCTCAAACCTTCAAAGTGTCAGGCCAGCAGCAGGACATGAGCACTTTAGGGTTTGGTTGGGTGTGGCAGTGATATCAAAAAGGCTTTTTCAAGGACCTCAGCGTACTGGTCAAAGGTGTTAGGGAGGTGGTGACCTCAGAAAGAGATGCTGTCTTCAGCCAGGGAGGACAGGGGCTTACGACCAGGGAAACCTCAGAGACCCTTGTGGCTTTGCTTCAGCAAGTCTCCTTCTCGAAGTTTCTTTTTGAGGACTGAGAGAGTGTTAGGGTTGACGTATGTGAGTGCGAGCAGGAGCCTCTTTCGAGTTTTCTCCTTTCCTTTTACTGATTTTACTTGAAAATTAGAAGGTAAGAGCCTCCAAGAGGTTTTGGAACCTGCTCAGTCTGATCCATCTGGTGCCAGCTGAATTCTCGGCATGGAAAACAGTAGTTTAAGGTGGCAGAATTTTATTCCCTCCCTGGAATTTTGTCCCGTAGAATCACTGGGGACACTAGGGTTTGTCCGTTTCATTTTACCTTTTCCTCCATCCCTCCTTCCTTTCTCTTCATCTCTTACTTCTTTTGTCCTTTCTCTTGTTCCCCTCCCACCACCAGGAGTGGTGTGTGTGTTGCTGGGGGTGCTCTTCACCTCCCCTTGTGGGAAATTGATCCAAAACTGTCGGGTTCAAATAGTGCTTGGACTCCACTGACACTAGATGCTGCCATCCTGTGGCTTAGCATTAGTGTCTGGGATAACTTGGGGCAAGATCTCAACTTCCCCGCAACCCACTTCACTGCTGGCAGAATCCCTCCTGCCCCCCCTGCTAGGGCCGCCTCCCTGCGCAACCTGGGTTGGGGTGGAGAAGAGGGTTCTGATAACTTGAGCTGTGGTTTGGAGGTAGAACAGCTGTCAAGGGTACTGAGGGGGAGGTAGCAGGAGCTCACCCTACAAGGTGGTGGGTTGGCACTGGAGGTTACTAGAAAGGACAAGAAGACTCCATTCTGGGGTTCAGGAGGTGAATTCATCCCTCAGTGGTGGGCAGGTAGTCAGTTTAAATACTGCTGGTTCCAGGTGCCCTTAATTCCCCCTGATTCCTCGGGGCGTTTGAGTCTCTGACAGGTTCTCGTTCCTTTGCAGGAGGAGGACGTCACGGCCAAAGTGATGCACCCGCATCATCCGCCACTTGCGCCAGGTGCCTGAGACACTGCAGGGGCTGCGCCTCTGAGGCCTTCAGCAACTCCCGCTCCCTGCTGCAGGTACTGCTCTGTCTCCCTGTAAATGGCGAGCTAGTGGAAGGGGAAATGGAGCCCCCTGGCACTCACTAAAAGGGAAAGTGGTGGATTCTCCATCTCTTGATGTCATTGAATGAAGACTAGATGCCTTTCTGGAATGTGTGTGCCCAAAAAGTAACTATTGTACTATACAGGAGGCCTATGATATGCAGGGGCTTAGATGAGATGCTGTAAAGGTCTCTTGTGGCCATAAAGTCTACTAATTTTGGAAACACTGAGTGTAGTATTGGGAGCAGCGTCTGATGTTTTACTGTCTAGCCGGCTTGCTTCCTAGAATGAAGACGCATTGAGTGGGGTGATCCACAGAGAGTACCTGTGTCAAGGCTGTATCCCCACTTTGAAGTTTAGGGTACAAATGTAGGGGCCTGCATGAAAACTTCTAAGCTTAACCACCATCCCAAGGCTAATTTCCTCCCCTGGGTAGCCTTGAGAAACCTTTCACCAATTCCCTGGTGAATACAGATCCAAACCCCTTGGATCTTAAAACAAGGAGAAATAAACCATCCCCCCTCCTTCCTCCCACCAACTTCTGGTGAATACAGATCCAACCCCCTTGGATCTAAAAGAAGGAGAAATTAACCATTCCCCTCCTTCCTCCCACCAACTCCTGGTGAATCAAGATTCAAACTCCTTGGATCTTAAAACAAGGAAAAATCAATCAGGTTCTTAAAAATAAGGCTTTTAATTAAAGAAAAAGGTAAAAATCATCTCTGTAAAATCAGTATGGAAATTAACCTTACAGGGTAATCAAACTTAAAGAGCTCAGAGGACTCCCCTCTAGTCTTAGGTTCAAAGTACAGCAAACAAAGATAAACACTCTAGGAAAAGGTACATTTACAAGTTGAGAAAACAAAGGAAAACTAACACGCCTTGTTTGAAATAGGAGAGACTTGTTTAGAAAGATGTGGAGAACCTGGATTGATGTCTGGTCCCTCTCAGTCCCGAGGGCGAACACCCACACAAACAAAGAACACAAACAAAAGCCTTCCCCTCCCCAAGATTTGAAAGTATCTTGTCCCCTTATTGGTCCTTTAGGTCAGATGCCAGCCAGGTTACCTGAGCTTCTTAACCCTTTACAGGGAAAAGGATTTTGGAGTCTCTGGCCAGGAGGATTTTATAGTACTGTACACAGGACAGCTGTTACCCTTCCCTTTATAGTTATGACAACCTCAAACCTTCAAAGTGTCAGGCCAGCAGCAGGACATTAGCACTTCAGGGTTTGGTTGGGTGTGGCAGTGACATCACAAAGGCCTTTTGCAGGATGTCAGCTTATTGGTCAAATGTGTTAGGGAGGTGGTGACCTCAGAGAGAGATGCTGACATCAGCCTGGCAGGACAGGAGCACAGGGCCAGGGAAACCTCAGAGACCCGGTGGCTTTGCTTCAGCAAGTCTCCTTCTCGAGGTCTTTCTTTGAGGACTGAGAGAGTATTAGGGTTCACGTACGTGAGTGCGTGCAGGAGCCTCTTTCGAGTTTTCTCCTTTCCTTTTACTGATTTTACTAGAAAACAGACGTCCCTGTTTAGAAGGTAAGAGCCTCCAAGAGGTTTTGGCAGCTGCTCAGTCTGATCCACGTGGTGCCAGCTGAATTCTAGGCATGGAAAACAGTAGTTTAAGATGGCAGAATTTTATTCCATCCCTTGGATTTTGTGCCGTAGAATCACTGGGGACATTAGGGTTTGTCCTTTTTGTTTTACCTTTTCCTCCATCCCTCCTTCCTTTCTCTTCATCTCTTACTTCTTTTGTCCTTTCTCCTGTTCCCCTCCCACCACCAGGAGTGGTGTGTGTGTGTGTGTTGCTGGGGGTGCTCATCACCTCCCCTTGTGGGAAGTTCATCGAAAACTGTGGGGTTGAAATAGTGTTCGGACTCCACTGACACTAGATGCTGCCATCCTGTGGCTTGGCATTAGTGTCTGGGATGACTTGGGGCAAGATCTCAACTTCCCCGCAACCCACTTCACTGGGTTGCGGGGCCATCAGCAACTCCCGCTCCCTGCTGCAGGTACTGCTCTGGCTCACTGTAAATGGGGAGCTAGTGGAAGTGGAAATGGAGCCCCCTGGCACTCACTAAATGGGAAAGTGGTGGATTCTCCATCTCTTGATGTCATTGATTGAAGACTAGATGCCTTTCTGGAATGTGTGTGCCCAAAAAGTAACTATTGTACTATACAGGAAGCCCATGATATGCAGGGGGTTAGATGCGATGCTCTAAAGGTCTTTTCTGGCCATAAAGTCTACTAATTTTGGAAACACTGAGTGTAGCATTGAGAGCAGCCTCTGATGTTTTACCGTCTAGCCGGCTTGCTTCCTAGAATGAAGACGCATTGAGTGGGGTGATCTGTAGAGAGTAGCTCAAACCTTCAAAGTGTCTGTTCAGCAGCAGGTGATTAGCACTTCACGGGATGGGTGGGTGTGGCAGTGACATCACAAAGGCCTTTTGCAGGACCTCAGCCTATTGGTCAAAGGTGTTAGGGAGGTGGTGACCTCAGAGAGAGATGCTGACATCAGCCAGGCAGGACAGGCGCGCAGGACCAGGGAAACCTCAGAGACCCCTGTGGCTTTGCTTCAGCAAGTCTCCTTCTCGAGGTCTCTCTTTGAGGCCTAAGAGAATATTAGGGTTCACGTATTTGAGTGCGAGCAGGAGCCTCTTTCGAGTTTTCTCCTTTCCTTTTACTGATTTTACTAGAAAACAGATGTCCCAGTTTACAAGGTAAGAGCCTCCAAGAGGTTTTGGAACCTACTCAGTCTGATCCATCTGGTTGGGGAGGGCGTTGGGGGGACAAGGAGAAGGATAGGTCAGGGATTCTGAGGGGGCAGTTGGGGGGCAGGAAGTGGGTGGGGGTCAGATAGGGGGCAGGGCCAGGCTGTTTGGGGAGGCACAGCCTTCCCTACCCTAAAGCTCATTCAGCAGTTGGAGGCTTGCAGACAGCTATTTAACACAATGAGTCAAGCTGTTTTTTTTCCCTTAGGGCTACCATCCCTTTCACTTCTCAAATGGTGTCCCTAGCCTCTGTTTGTCAGAGGGTGGAGATGGATGGCAGGAGAGAGATCACTTGATCATTACGTGTTAGGTTCACTTCCTCTGTGGCACTTGGCATTGGCCACTGTCGGTAGACAGGATACTGGGCTGGACGGACCTTTGGTCTGACCCAGTACGGCCTTTCTTATGTTCTAATCTAAATGAACCCAAAGTTCTGGAGACAGATATGAGTCAAGGAAGCCAGCAGAGTATCAGAAACCTGGAAGAATCTCTGACTGGATGGGCTCAGGCGTTTGGTCACAAGCTGAGGTGGTTCAAAAGTTTTAGATTTTTTTTAAGCAGAATTTTTTATTGTTTCTTTAAACAATCAAACACAGCAAGCAGCAAATATTTGGCCACACATTTCTGAAACCCCAAACCATGTTCAGGTTTTGGCAGACTAATTTCAGCTTTTCAATTAAAAAAAAACCACAACAAATTTTGAAGGAAAGCAGACATTGTCCGTGATTTTTTCTGCTTTTTAAAAACCCCTAAGTTTTCGATCCAAAAAAAGTTTTGACGGAAAATATTTTCCCAACCTTTTAGTGCCTTTTAGCACTAGCTGATGCTGAGAACCAGTGATACCTTGTAAAGGTGACTTGAAAAGAAGTTTTCTCAAAACTGAGTTTGTGCTGAGATGTGGAAGGTTTTTAAATGTTTATTTTTCCCAGGGCCACCCGGGGGGTGGGGGGAGGCAAATGGGGCAATTTGCCCCATGGCCACAGGGGTCCCCACGAGAATATAGTATTCTATAGTATTGCAACTTTTTTTTATGGAAGGGGCCCCCAAAATTGCTTTGCCCCAGGCCCCCTGAATCCTCTGGGCGGCCCTGAACTTACCTTGGTGTCTTGTGGCTCTGCTCCTCCCTGAAACAAGGAGAAAGTGAGCGATGAGAACTCCCCTGAACATAGACACTCTGAATAGTATGCACTTTCAGTCTATATTAGGAATTAATGAGATTTACAAAATTTGGGCAGGATCGCGGTACAAACAAACAAGCAGAAATGAATAGACAGTAAATAACCTGGGAGCTTCTACTCTAAGGCCTGGTCTACACTAGGCGTTTATGTCGAAGTTAGCGCCGTTAAATCGAATTAACCCTGCACCCGTCCACACTGCGATGCTATTTAGTTCGACATAGAGGTCTCTTTAATTCGACTTCTGTACTCCTCCCCGACGAGGGGAGTAGCGCTAAATTCGACATGGCCATGTCGAATTAGGCTAGGTGTGGATGGAAATCGACGCTAATAGCTCCGGGAGCTATCCCACAGTGCACCACTCTGTTGACGCTCTGGACAGCAGTGCGAGCTCGGATGCTCTGACCAGCCACACAGGAAAAGCCCCGGGAAAATTTGAATTTGAATTCCTTTTCCTGTCTGGCCAGTTTGAATCTCATTTCCTGTCTGGACATCGTGGCGAGCACAGCAGCACTGGCAACGATGCAGAGCTCTCCAGCAGTGATGGCCATGCAGTCTGGGAATAGAAAGAGAGCCCCAGCATGGACTGATCGTGAAGTCTTGGATCTCATCGCTGTGTGGGGCGATGAGTCCGTGCTTTCCGAGCTGCGATCCAAAAGAAGGAATGCAAAGATCTACGAGAAGATCTCTAAAGACATGGCAGAGAGAGGATACAGCCGGGATGCAACGCAGTGCCGCGTGAAAATCAAGGAGCTGAGACAAGGCTACCAGAAGACCAAAGAGGCAAACGGACGCTCCGGATCCCATCCCCAGACATCCCGTTTCTACGAGGCACTGCATTCCATCCTCGGTGCTGCCGCCACCACTACCCCACCAGTGACCGTGGACTCTGAGGATGGGATACTGTCCACGGCCGGTTCCTCAGACATGTTAGGGGACGGGGAAGATGAGGAAGGAGATGAGGAGGGCGAGGCAGTTGGCAGCTCTCACAACGCTGATTTCCCCGACAGCCAGGATCTCTTCATCACCCTTACAGAGATCCCCTACGAAGCGTCCCCAGCCATTACCCCGGACACAGAATCTGGTGAAGGATCAGCCAGTAAGTGTTGTAAACATCTAAACATTTATTTTTAACAAAACAGGAATATTAACAATTAAAAGAATGGGTTGTTCATGATTAGTGTGCCCTAGGCGCTTAACGGTTTAGTAAGGGGCAGTGCAAGTTTTGAAAAGAAATCTAGCAATGTCCGGTTTTCAGTGATTGTCCTGCACAAGCCGCTCTACTGTGTATTCCCTGCTACTGCAGCTACAGTAAAATGCGGTCTATATGTGCGGGGATAGAGCAGTAATCCTCCTGGGACATCTCGATGAAGCTCTCCTGGAGGTAACTTGAAAGCCGTTGCATGAGGTTCTTGGGGAGAGCGGCCTTATTGGGTCCTCCGAAGTACGACACGTTGCCGCGCCACGAGATTATCAGGTACTCGGGGATCATTGCTCTGCACAGCAGGGCGGCATACGGCCCTGGTCTTTGGAGGCTTTCCCGGAGCATTCTCTCTTTGTCGCTCTCGGAGATCCTCATCAGGGTGATGTCGGCCATGGTGACCTGCTTTTAATTAGGTAGGGGAATGTTAGTGTTGGGACTGCTTTCCCGTTCCTTTACAGAACTGTCACCGCTGGTTTGCAGCCACGCGGTGGAGGCGGGAGAGGGGCAGCCGAAAGGGATCATTCCCGGGGACAGCCGCGAGGGGGTGGGACAGGGGCAGAGTTCCCGCTTGCCGGATTGCTGGCAGCAGGGACTGACATTGATTTAAATGTGAAATGAGGCCAGTGGTAATATAAAAGTTTTAAACTGCCACAAGTGTACGGCTTACCATGTCTGCCTGCAACAGAAATTCCGTTGTGCTGCCTCGCTTCTCAAATGTGCTGTTCAAGACCCCAGGCACAGAATGCGAAGGCCGAGAATTCGACCTTGTGCTGAGTGCGCATGTGAAAGGTGCTGTGCATGGTCTTGTTCACAGAGAAAGACTATGTTCTTTGTTCACAACTACATTTATCTTTCAGAGGAATTCACTCCCTTTTTCCCATTTCCACAGCCCCGTCTGCGACTGTCTCACAACCTAGCCTGGAATCACACTCCCAGAGGCTAGCGCGGATTAGGCGTAGGAAGAAGAGGACACGGGAGGACATGTTCTCTGAGCTTATGGCCTCTTCCCAAGCCCAGGCAGCACAGCAGACCCAGTGGCGGGAGAACTTGACCCGAATGCACCAAGCCAACATGGATCGGGAGGAGAGGTGGCGGCAGGAAGACCAGCAGGCGACTCAAACGCTGCTTGGACTACTGAGGGAGCAAACGGACACGCTCCGGCGCCTTGTGGATGTTCTGCAGGAACGGAGGCAGGAGGACAGAGCCCCGCTGCAGTCCATCTCTAACCGCCCTCCCCCGCCACCAAGTCCCATACCCACCTCACCCAAAGTGCAAAGAAGGAGAGGCGGCAGAGTCCCTGCTAACTCTCACTCCACCCCTGCAGAGAGCTCTAGTAGCAGAAGGCTCTCATTTCCCAAAATTTGAAAAGTTCTTTCCTTCCTGCCTGACACAAGCCCACGTCCAAGTTTCACCTCCCAATGCCATGTGTAGTTGATAATAAAAAATTCGTTTCTGTTAACTACTGTTTCAATCATGTTCTTTTGGAGGAGGAGGGGAAAGGGGGTTGGAAATTGGACAGGACAGTCTCCTTTGGCAGGGTACATAGTCGGGGGCAGGCACAGCAGCAGGGCACATACACAGTGCAGTGATGCAGTGACTAGTTGCCCCGGTTAGTCTGGGAGGTTGTTTTGATGTAATGTTGGGGGGGGGGGGTTGCTCTGTGACTTTGTGGCGGGGGAGGGCAGTTACAGATCTTAAGCGCCGGTCCTTAGACAGGATCACAGAGCCACACAGCATGGGATCTGTAACCGTCCTCCCCCTGCCACAAAGTCAAATAGACCTCCCATACACACAGTCCCGATCAGGAGGGGTGACAGGCTCCGTTGAAACAAGCATCCCACCGCAGCGGAGCCTGTCAATCCTTGAGTTTAGAAGCTGCATTCGCATCACAACACTAGACCCGCCCCGCACCACAGTCTGCGTCCCAGTTTTAAAAAATTCCCGCTAAAACAGTATTAAAGAAAACGGTGTGCTTTAACAAAGTAGAACTATTTTTATTTCGACACGTGTGTTGGAGGGGGGGTGAAGGGGGTATGTAACTGGATAGGATAGTCAACATTACCTGGGTAAAGAAACGGGGGCAGGTTTAGCTTCTCAGTACACAAACTATAAAATCACAGGTTACCCTGCTCACTCAGGAACTTTGCTTTCAAAGCCTCCCGGATGCACAGCGCTTCCCGCTGGTCTCTTCTAATCGCCCGGCTGTCTGGCTGTGAGTAATCACCAGCCAGGCTATTTTCCTCAACCTCCCACCCCGCCATAAAGGTCTCCCCCTTGCTCTCACAGAGATTGTGGAGCACACAGCAAGCTGCTATAACAATGGGGATATTGGTTTCGCTGAGATCACAGCGAGTCAGTAAGCTTCTCCATCTCCCCTTGAGACGGCCAAAAGCACACTCCACCACCATTCTGCACTTGCTCAGCCGGTAGTTGAAGAGTTCTTTTTCAGTGTCCAGGGCGCCAGTATAGGGCTTCATGAGCCAGGGCATTAGCGGGTAGGCTGGGTCCCCGAGGATGACTATAGGCATCTCCACATCCCCAACAGTTATTTTGTGGTCCGGGAAGTAAATACCTTGTTGCAGCCGTCTAAACAGACCAGAGTTCCTGAAAACACGAGCGTCATGAACCTTGCCCGGCCATCCCACGTAGATGTTGGTAAAACGTCCCCTGTGGTCCACCAGTGCTTGCAGCACCATGGAAAAGTATCCCTTTCGGTTAATGTACTGGGTGGCCTGGTGGTCCGGTGCCAGGATAGGGATGTGAGTTCCATCTATGGCCCCACCGCAGTTTGGGAATCCCATCGCTGCGAAGCCATCTATGATCGCCTCCACGTTTCCCAGGGTCACTACCTTTGGCAGCAGTACATCAACGATTGCCTTCGCTACTTGCATCACAACAACCCCCACGGTAGATTTGCCCACCCCAAACTGGTTCGCGACTGACCGGTAGCTGTCTGGCGTTGCAAGCTTCCACAGGGCTATGGCCACTCGCTTCTGTACACTCAGTGCAGCTCGCAACCGGGTGTCACTGCGCTTCAGGGCAGGGGACAGCAACTCACAAAGTTCCAGGAAAGTTCCCTTCCGCATGCGAAAGTTTCGCAGCCACTGGGATTCATCCCAGACCTGCAGCACTATGCGGTCCCACCACTCAGTGCTTGTCTCCCGTGCCCAGAATCGCCGTTCCACGGCATCAACATGACCCATTGCCACTGTGATGTCCTCGGCGCTGGGTCGCCTGCTTTCTGACAGGTCTGTGCTACTCTCAGACTTCAGGACATCACCGCGGTGCCGTAGCCTCCTCGCCTGACTTTTCTGCATCTGCCTCAGGGAAACCTTTATGATAAGCTGCGAAACGTTGAGAGCGGCCACAACTGCAGCGATGGTCGCAGCGGGCTCCATGCTCGGAGTACAGTGGCGTCCGCGCTGTCAATGACTGGAAAAGCGCGCGAACTGTTTTCCCGCCGGCGCTTTCAGGGAGGGAGGGCGGGAGTGATGGACGGATGACGACAGTTTCCCAAAAGCACCCTCGACTCATTTTGTTACCCAGAAGGCATTGCCGGCTACACCCAGAATTCCAATGGGCAGAGGGGACTGCGGGAACTGTGGGATAGCTGACCACAGTGCACCGCTTCGAATGTCGACGCTATCACCGTTAGTGTGGACGCACAAAGTCGAATTACTGTCCTTAGTGTGGACACACACGTTCGACTTTGCAATATCGATTACAAAAATTCGATGCAAGTAAAATCGAACTACTCTCGTAGTGTAGACAAGGCCTAACACTCAAATAAAGTCCTTAAAATATGTTTCAGTCAATCTCTATTCAGAGCCTTCTCAAATTTAAATAGTGGGAGTTGGGTACCGAAGTGTCCCTTGTTCCCATGAAAATCCTTCCCTTCAAAGCATCTCAAACTGACAACTCTGTTAACTTTGTGTCAGGTTTAATATTAGAAAAAACACACACTAGACGAATGTGTTATATAAATATTAAACCAAACCAAACCACTAAATATCTGAAATTTCAACTAAATTTCCAATCCTATCCTTCCCCCAGCTGGTACATTCCTGACCCCTAATATGAACACGTATGGGTATGTTATAAATATTACAAGTCAAGAACATTCTCACAGTATGTAACACACACAGCTGCTTTCGACAGAACCCCCAACCTCAACACCTAACAAGAGGCAAGATAAATAAAAATCAGATAAACTGTATGGGTTTTATCTTGACCTGCATTCTGATTACCAAGAATCTTCACTCCCCAGGAATGAAGATTATTTAGATAGAATCAATAATACAGAATACGCCATATAAAGCAATTCAGAATCACCATTTACCCTGACTCAATACTTTAAGGAGAAGAACACTCTGATGGCTTGGATACCATCTGCCAAGACATTGTATCTTATCGGATTCAGTGTTGTTGAAAGCTATGACACTGATAGAAATAGAGCAGACATTTGTCTGACACTTCATCGAGAGGCCTTCGGGAGCCACTGAAGGAAGATCAGTCAATAGGCAGACAAATGTAACTGGGGCCGAGCTGTGCACCCAGCAGGCCAAACATGGTTCCCCACACACCTGGAAATGTGAGTTACGGGGAGGCAATGCGGGGTAATCACGATGGACAAGGAAGCTTTCCTCACCAAGTGAATGATGGACATCGTACTGGAAAAGGGGGAGGGAGGGATGCTGATGCTCTGTGTAATTCAAAACTGAGTAGGCTAATGTACATTCATGCCTGGCAATAACTGAGGGAACATTGTTAGGGGGCTTATTCCTTCACCCTCTCACTTCCCTGGTCCTTCTCGCATGAACAGAGAGTAACAATACCCAAAGTCCGAAGGTGCAAACAATTCGATGAACTTCCAGGAAGCATGATTCCAGTTTCCTTCTCAATCCAAGATACGCAACTTCAGCTACGTGAATAGCATAGCTGAAGTCGAAGTATCTTGGATCGAATTACCTGGGGTCCAGACAGCACGGGATCGGTGGCCGTCGCTCCCCCGTCAACTGCACTACCGCCGCTCACTCTGGTGGAGTTCCGGAGTCGACGGTGTGCACGTTCGGGGATCGATATATCGATCCCAGATAAATCGATTGCTACCCGCCGATACGGCGCGTAGTGAAGACGTACCCTAGTGTCCCCCTTCCCAGCTCTGACACCACAGAGCCTTGCCTGTGTCCCTGTTCCTGTTCCCATTCCCTGTTCCCATTCCTGCCCTTAGCAAAACATGATCCCAATTCCCCCACCCACAGTCTCTGTTCCCATTCCCCCCTACTTCCTGATTGACTGCAGACTATATAGTAAAACTTGAGTTCTGCTTAGCTAGGGTTACCATATTTCAGCAAGCAAAACAGAGGACGGGAGGAGCCCCGCCCCTGCCCCTCCCACCCCCCACCCCCCAGAACCCTCAACCCTCCCCCCGTTCCTTGTCCCCTGACTGCCCCCTCCTGGGACCCCTGCCCCTAACTGCCCCCCAGGACTCCACCCCCTATCTAAGCCTCCCTGCCTCTTGTCCCCTGACTGCCCCAACCCTTATCCACACCCCCACCCCCAGACAGACCCCTGGGACTCCCACGCCCCATCCAACCACTCCCCACCCCCTGACAGCCCCCCCCCAGAACTCCCAACCCATCTAAACCCCTCTGCTCCCTGTCCCCTGACTGCTCCGATCCCTCTCCCCACTCCTGCTCCCTGACAGCTCCCCCCCAGAACTCCCAACCCCCCACCCCTCCCGCTCCTTGTCCCCTGACTGCCCCCTCCTGGGACCCCTGCTCCTAACTGCCCTCCAGAACCCCACCTCCTACCTAAGCCTCCCTGTTCCTTATCCCCTAACTGCTCCTTCCTAAGACCCCCCCCCAACTGCCCCCCAGGACCCTACCCCCTACCTGTACCCTGACTGCCCAAAACTTTCTCCACTCCCCCCAAAAAGCCCCCCCCGAACTCCCGACCCCCCCCCCCCCGTTTCTTGACTGCCCCCTCCAGAACCTCCCTGCCCCTTCTCCTGCCCCCCTGGCCCCCTTACCCTGCTGCTCAGAACAGGGTGTTGGGCTCTGCGCGAGCCGGAGATGTGGCTGCGCTCCCCAGCACAACACACAACACGGTCCCTGGCCCTGCACAGTGCTGCTGGAGCCGGGCGCGGGGCTGCCGGGGAGGAGCTGCCGGCTCAGAATGCAGGGAGGGAGGGAGGAGGAGGAGCTCTTCTACAGCTGCTCCGGAGTCCAGCCCGTGACTTTCCTGCAGCCCTCCCAGCCGCTCGCTCTGCTCTGCCGGGGGGGGAGAGGGGGCGGGGAAATCCCGGACATTTTGAGTGATTTACAAATTCCCCCCGGACGCTATTTTTAGCACAAAAAGGAGGACATGTCCGGGTAAATCCGGACGAATGGTAACCCTAGCCGACCCAGGCTGGAGACGCGCCTCCTCCCCCCACACCCTCCTTACCTGCTTCAGGCTTCCCGTGAATCAAATATTCGTGGGAAGCAGGGGAGGGGGCGGAGTTGGGGCGGGGACTTTGGGGAAGGGGCAGAGTTGGGGCGGGGGGGCATGGGCGGGGCCCCGTGGAGTGTCCTCCTTTTGGAGGCTCAAAATATGGTAACCCTAGGGTCGGCCCGCCCAGCACTGCCAGTCCCCGGCCCGGCCCCCAGCCGAGCACCTCCGGCCCGCCCAGCACTGCCGGCCCCCGGCCGAGCACCCCCGGCCCAGCCTCGCCGACCGCCGTCCCCCGAGCCCCCGGCCCGGCCCGGCCGACCTCCGTCCCCCAAGCCCCCGGCCCGGCCTGGCCGACCTCCGTCCCCCGAGCCGCCGGCCCCCGAGCCCCCGGCCCGGCACCGCTGGCTCCCGAGCCCCCGGCCCGGCACCGCTGACCGCCGGCCGCCGGCCCGCATGTCCCGATTTTCCCGGACATGTCCGGCTTTTGGGAATTTCCCCCCGGACGGGGATTTGGAGCCCAAAAAGCCGGACATGTCCGGGAAAATCCAGACGTATGGTAACCCTACTCTATGCACGGTAAGAGAAGGGACAAAGGAAGCAGCCATTAAACAGAAGACTAGATCCTGGATGAAATTTGGCCAGTAAGACTGTTGAGAGCTTTGCTTTGAATGTAACACAATTTGTTAAGTTAGGCGCCAATTGTGTTTTATCGTCATTTTTCTTCTAACCATTTTGGACGTTTATGCCTCCTTACTTGTATTCACTTAAAATCACTCTCTTTGTAGTTAATAAACTTGTTTAATTGTTATATCTAATCGAGTGTGATTAAATTGAAGTGTCTGGGAAACTCAATTTGGTGTAACAAATTGTGCATATTATTTCTTTTAAAGAAATATGGACTTTTTATGAATTTGTCTTGTGCAGAGAGGGCTTGGCATTACAGGACAGATATTGCTGGGGGAACACCCTGAAATATAACCAAGGTGTGGCTGGCTGGTAGGATTGCCAAATTTCTAATCACACAAAACAGAACACCTCTGCCCTGTCCTCTCTCTTCTTCGAGGCCCCGCCTATGCCCTGCTCCTTCTCCGAGGCCCCGCCTCTGCTTGCTTCATGCCCCTCTCCAATCGTTGCTCACTCTTCTTCACCCTCATTCACTTTCACCGGGCTGGGGCAGAGGATTGGAGGGGGAGGCGAGGACTCTGGCCTGGGGGGTGCAGGCTCTGGGGTGGGGCCAGGGATGAGGGGTGCGGGGTTCCAGCTGCAGTTACTGCAGCTGCGAGGAAGCAGCTGCCAAGACCCTGCAGCCTCTGGGCACATGGGTGGTCCTGCAGCTCTACACATTGGTCACTGTACCCTCTACACATTGGAGCACTTAGGGGCCACAGGGACTTAGTGGCCACTTCTAGGAGCCACGTGGCGGTGGGGCAGGCAAGGAGCCTGCCTTAGTCCCAAGCCCCTGCTGCACCGCCGACTGGACTTTTAACAGTCCACCAGAGCCACCAGGGGCCCTTTTCGACCAGGCGTTCTGGTGGAAAACTGGATGCCTGGCAACCCTACTGGCTGGCTGCTGCACACACACAGACGTAGCTGGGAGGGACTTGCATGCTGGAGGCTGTTTGTGAGCAGTCCTGACTGGTGCGTACAGCAGCAAAGCAGTGAAAAGGGAACCCCAGGTTAGGGGGAAAGGGTGACACAGCTACGCACTAGTCTAGATTGTCCCCTGGGTATGTCACACCTGCCTTCTGCAGGGTTTTGTGACTCACAGTCTAAGGCGTCAGTCTCTCCCCCATTTGTTGTGCAGGAGCTCAGGCGCCTAACTCAGGCTTTGTGAATCCCAGTGATTTTTCTAGGTGCCTAGAAGTGAAGTGTTGTGACGCTCAGCATCACTGTGCCTAACTCCTGTTGTGTATTCAGACCGTCGGGCCAACGTCCCTTTGTGGAGCTGGGCCTAATCTCATTTTGTAATGGCAGCACAATATCATAATCTTGTGCTTAGAGTTTAGACATGGAGCCCTGGGTGAACTTGATTTTCTCTGTGAACTGCTGCATGTGAATCAGATTAAAGCAAAGTGGCAGCACATCACAAGTCAAATCAGCTTTAAGGAAACCCACGAAACCAAAAGAAGGGGTTACTCTCCTGTGCAGTAACTGTAGTTCTTCTAGAGGGTGTGTCCCTAGGGGTGCACCACACTGGGCCTGCGTGTGCCCCTTGTGCCCTGCATCTAGGCCAGTGGCTCTCAAACTTTTGTACTGGTGACCCCTTTCACATAGCAAGCTTCTGAGTGCGACCCCCTCCCCTATAAATTAAAATTTATTTTTTTTAAATTAACCATTATAAATGCTGGAGGCAAACCGGGATTTGGGGTGGAGGTTGACAGCTCACGACCTCCCATGTAATAACCTCGCGACTCCCTGAGGGGTCCTGACCCCAGTTTGAGAACCCCTGGTCTAGGCCATATCAGGCTGCATGGCCAAACAGTCCGCTGAGTTTCTTCTGCACCACCAAGTCTGAGCAGAAACTCTGAAGCAGAGGGGAGGCGGACGGGTAGTGGGGCATCCAGAGGGGGACACATCTCAAAGAACTACAGTTACTACACAGGGGGAGTAACCCCTTTTTCTTCTTCAAGTCCTATCCCTACTACCGCTCAGGGTGATTTCTGAGCAGTATCCCCAGTAGGAGGAAGAAGCTTTGGAATGGAGTCCAGAACAGAAGAGAAAATTGCGTTGCTGACTGCAGCATCAGACCTGGAGACATCGACTAATGCATAGTGTCTAGCGAAAATATCTACTGAAGACCACATATCGGTCCTGCAGCTGTCTGAAATGGGCACATTTTAAAGTAGATCTATAGATGTAGACTGTGATCTGGTTGAATGTGCCAAAATACTGATAGGGAGTGTAATGGCGACAGCTTGGTATCAAGTTGTGATTCAAAAGTCTCTGGATGGAAATGACAAATCCCTTAAATCTATCTGCAATCAAAATGAATAGTCTATTGGATTTGTGAAATGGTTTAGTTCTGTCAAGGTAGAAGGCTTCTGCCCTCCTGACATCTGGAGTGTGGAGAACTGTCTCCTGGTGGGAAGTATGTGGTTTTGGGAAGAAAACTGGCAGCTATATGGTCTGATTCAGGTGAAAATTGGAAGTCACGTTAGGGAGAAAGCTGGGATGCAGTCGGAAGGAGACCTTCTCCTTGTGAAACATTGAAAGGGGGTGTGGGGAGGGGCTGCCATGAATGCACCAATCTCGCTGACTCTGTGAGCTGAGGTATAAGTATGAAAGGGATTTTTGAGCCATTGGTGATCCACTGAATCTCTGTTTGTTTGCAGGAGTGTAGATGCCCAAAGTGCATAATATGGTCCTGGAATCTTTAAGGGGATTTAATGACTTGTCAGTGTTCTCTGCAAACAACTTTCATCTGCCAAATTGAAGAGCCTCAACTGTATTCTGAATTTCCCTGGGGAAGCCAGACAATATCAGCCAGGAAGCCCGGCACAGAACTGCCGCCACAGAGATGCAGTGTCTGTATCATCAAGAGCTGCCTGCAAAGACATTCTTGCCAACAACTGACCCTCAGCAACAATTGCCTGGAATTGTTCTCTTTGATCCGAGTGAAGGCATTCAATAAATGACTCAAATTATGTATAGTTGGTAAAGTATTTGGCCATAAATGCTGGGTAATTTGCATAGAGGAATTGCAGCATAGCTGATGAATAGGCCTTCCAGCCTAGTGGGGTCCAGATGCTTTTGGTCTCTGTCATATGGGGTGGATTTGTAATGGTGTTCACCACATCAACAAAGAGAGGTTGGAAAACAGCAATTCAGAGTCCTTGGAGGGGACATAGTATTATTTGTTAGCCCTCCTACAAGTGGGTGTCACCGTAGCTGGGATTTGCCAGATGGTTCTAGTGGGTTCCCATAGAGCCTCATTAATGGGAAAGGTGACTCCTGATGGCGTCACAGAGTGCAGAATATCCAGCAGCTTGTGTTGGAGTTCTCCAAGTTCTTCCAGTGGTATCTGCAGATTCTGGCACTGGCTTAATGTGGTCCTGGAACTGGCAAAAATCATGAACTAGCAGAAAGGCATCAGGGCCTCATCTGGGAAGGAGGTCTGAGATGTGGCTTCTTTGTCTGCCCTGGACTGCTGTTCCTGAAATGTTTCCTCTTGCTGCTGGGGAGGGGAAGTTTGGGTCTCCCTGTCATCCCAATGGGATGGGGCTGGGACCTAGAGAACTGCTGACAATAGGCAGTATAGGGATTCCAATATGTCCCTTGAGGCCATTACTGGGAAGGGGGTAGCATCCGGAGCTGCTCCCACCAGGATCGATGAGGTCCCAAAACATCTCCCCTGCCCCTTTGGGAAAGGGGTGTGTGTGTGTGAGGATGCTTTGGAGAACCTTGCACAAAAAGAGAGGAGGTAGACGGAAGGTCATCTGGAGCAGCTCCCAGAGAATGGGACTGGCGGGACAATGGCACCGGGGAGGCAAAGGGATCTGGAGATGGGGGATTCTCGATACCGAAAGGTGCTCTGTGGCTGCTACCAACAGAGACTGAGGTTCAGCACTCATCACCAATTCCTTTTGTAGTCTGACGTCCTGAGGTACCGAGAGCTTTTGTGGTACCGAGAGGTGTCTGTCCTTTTCTGATGGCAATGGAGTCCTGGGGTGCCACGGGGCTGGTGCAGATGAGGTTGAAGGCTTTCATGGTACCTCAGCAGTTGGTAAGGATATTGAGAGTGGAGTCTGAGATGACAGTACTGCTCCTTCTTGTTTGGTGCTACCAGGGTCTTCCCAGAGCTCTGGTTGGACTTAGAATCGTGGCATTTTCCCATGTCCACCATATTGGAGGAGCCTCTTCCACCTTGAGGAAAACCTCTCAGAGGCTGTAGATCTGGCTGGAGTGAATTCTTTTTGTGGAGGAACCCCTGGGAAGGGCACTAGATTTGCTCTTCTGGGAGACTTCAGAGGAAGGCTCTGAGAATTTCTCCTTCCCAGAAGAATGCTGAGCTGAGGTGGAAGGGCCCTATTTGCCCCTGGTAACTGACGTCCAGGGGTTTCCTGACCTGACTCAGGAGCAGGCTGGAGGGAATTCTCCATCATAAGGTGTCAAAGTTTGACTGCCTGGTTCTTCCCAGCCCTATAGTTCAGGCCTAGGCATACATTGCACTTCTGCAGCATGTATGATTCACCCAGGCATCTTTACAAGAGAGGCAGCATTTGAGCTGAATGAAGCGGACATGCCCCTTACAGGGGAGTCTGTGATGGATCCCGCACTTTCTCTTCTTGTGAGGGTGTTCAGGGCGCCATTTCTCACCCCGATCTGGGGTATTAACTGTCCCACTAGTATCCCAGAAAAGGGAGTGGAGAGGGAGGGACCCCAACCCGACCTCTACTCCGGGTCCCAGCCCAGGGGCCCTTGGTATAGTGGCAAACCACTTAAACTAGTGATTCCTTCCCCTGGGCTACTTTCCTCTCTGGCCCTTCAGCTTGTGGAGCTTCCTGCCCTCTCTCTGCTTGGGCTAAGTTTCTCCCAACCCCTTGTGTCTGTGGAGTTCCTCTGCTCGGTACAAGCTGGGTTTCCCTTTACCAAGGGTCTTGGGCTTCTGGCCCGCCACTGCACTTTTCCAAACTCTCCTCTGCTTCCCTCCAAACTGCTCTCCTTCAAACTGCTCTCTGCTCCAACAACAAAGCACTCTGCTTCAGTTCCTCCAACTGTCTGATTGAAGCAGGGGGGGTTTTATCAGGTGACTGGCTTCAGGTGCTCTAATTGGTCTAATTGGCTTCAGGTGCACTAATTAAACTGTAGCAGCGTCTCTTCCCTCTACAGGAAACATGGTTCTCAACATCCTGGGGCTTCCATATAGCCCATCTATCACTCTCCTGCTGCCATCTGGCCATGCTGTATCACAATATATATACCTTTATTTTCTATCAAATGGAGAACAAATACCTAACAAACTGACTAATAAAAAGATACAAGCTACTGTGGTAGATCAGAAGCAGATATACTTGGGGGATGGTTTGCACGCGCAACCTGATATTGCCTTGTCAAGGCTGATTCCCCATTCCGGCACTTTGAGTGCAGAGGGTGGGGGCCCGCAAGGATTTTAAAAGTTAATACTGGCCACTCCAGGCTTCTAAACTCCCAAGGTTACAGTTTCTCTCTGACCTTGGCTTGGTAAACACTGCCATCAACCAAATGCAAAACCCTTTTTGGAACCCAAGAAGACACCCTTGGGAATTCCTTCTGGTGAGGTACCCTCAAGCCCTTTCACCTCCGCCCCCTTTGGGGAAGAGCTGAGAAAGAAAACAAAGGAAATTAGCTGTTGCCACCAGTTAATTAAACATGTGCACAAATCTCTTAGGACACCAAAAATCCAATCATGTGCTATACAACAGCGCTTCTGGGATTATCCGTTTCAGTCTAACATCTCTTTCTACCTTCTTCAGACTCACTCTTTTCAGCCGCCTCTATGAATTTCTCTTTTCTAAAGTCTTTGTAGCCTTCTTTGATCTTCACACAAATTCCTTTGCACAGTGTTCTGTATTCTTTGCCCATTTTTCCTTCTAATTTCATGCGCACCGTCCTTGCCATCAGATTCACAATTTCCTCACTGATCCTCTGCTTGCATCCCAACATTTTCAATGCTTTTCCCTTCTTAGCTGCTGAGATTAGCTGTGAGATAAACTATTCAGAGGCCTCATCGATGTCCTTGTTGACCTTTATACTCAAGGTTCATTTCACTCACTTCCTGTACAAATGCCTCTTCGTTGAAGTGCCATTTTTGCTTCAGTTTCTGGCTATCTCTCAACTTCATAGACATTGTCAACACATATTTTGAGCGGAACATATTTTGAGCGGGCTGATCCTGTGAAAATGATTCGTTCTCGTATTGTCGCTACATCATTAAAGATTCTTCTGGTATCCGTCTTTATATAATCAATCTGATTCTGTGCGACTCCATCCAGATGTTTCCTTGTCCACTGCCGACAAGGTTCTTTTTCAAATATTGTGTTCATTATGTGGAGATGGTTTGCCTCTCCGAATGCAACCAGACAATCATTTCTTACACCTTTACTGAATTTTCTCACATACTTTTCTTTTTCAATCTTTTTTCCACTTACTATTGCATTGAAGTCCCCTTGGATAATTGTGTAGGTGGATCTTTTCTGCATTACCTCCTCCAGCTCTTCGTAGATATGGTCCATTTCTTCATCTTCCTCTTGCTGCGTGGGAGCATACACCTGAATAATTTGAATCGTTCTCCTTCATTTTATCTGAAGCGTGAGACCTGCTATTTGGGGTGACACGATGTTGCCGCTAACTATCCTTGGAACTGTTTCTTTCCTGACAATGACTCCTACACCGCCAATCCTTGCTCTATTGTCAAGTGATCTTCCTAGGAATACTTGCTCTCAGCTTTTCCATTGTGCAATGAGGTCTTTTATTCTTGTGTCAGAGGGGTAGCCGTGTTAGTCTGGATCTGTAAAAAGCAACAAAGAGTCCTGTGGCACCTTAAAGACTAACAGATGTAGTGGAGCATAAGCTTTTGTGGGTGAATGCCCACTTCATCAGATGCATGTCTTTTATTCTTGTTTCACATAACCCTATGACCTCGGCTTTTATTGATTTTCTGACTTCAATGTAAATGTCGATATATGAATCGGATGACAGTGTTCTTGTGTTGTGACTTGCAACAAATAGTTAGACTAGCCTCTGTTTTTCGTCCTGTGTTATCCCAGGTCAGGCTGACGCATGAGTCTGAGCTGTTTTCCAGTTTATTCTGCATTGTGTGGCTTGTTTGGCAGGAGAATCTTGCAGCAGTGCATTCGGGGTGCCAACCCTTGTGTCCTGTAGCTGCGGTACCCCCTCCACTTTGGCCAGGTTGCCCTAGCTTAATAGAGGTATGGTCAGACTACCTACTACCTTGGAGGCTAGCTCAACACCATCTCAGCTTGGTAAGACCTGCCACAGCATATGCTCTGCCGTACTTCAAACCCCTTTCACCCTCACACCAATGCTGAAGTAGGGAGGCAGGATTTTGGGGGGGGGGGGGCCCTCATGCCCTTCCCAAATGGGAGAGTTTAATTCTCAGCACTCTACATTCAGCATTTTCTGCTTTGCTGTCAAGAGGACCCCTGCCCCCAACACAGACAGACAAACTTAACGGTGCCCCCTTCAATCCCTGCCCTCAGTGGTCCCTCAGGGAGATTGCATTACTTTACCCTCCCTCCACCTCTGCCAACCAGCATCAAGTATCTCCCAGCTCAATGGTGCTACTCAGGCACCGCCAGGGTCCATGGGATGTTATGAATGGGAGCACTGATCTGGAGCTCAGTAAGGCACAGAGACAAGGGCAGTTAGGTGGAGGAGCTGTGAGGTGCTGCCATATTCCCAGTTCCTATTGCCATCCTCACAGGGGCAGAATCGCTACTGGTCCCCCAGAATAGCTGTGTCTCATTTATGATGATAAACAGATATCTGCCTACACTATCCGCAAATCCTGAACCAGCAATCACAGTCCTCGGTAAACACCCACATCAGGAATGTGACAGAGCAATGAATATATGAGAGCAGGTGAGGGACTGAGATGTGGCACATTGAACAAACGGGAAATTGATGGAGAATACTTAGAAAATCGTGACAGTGACGCCACCTGCCAGTCCCAACCTTTTCCCAGCTGGTACAATCCTGTCCCAGCTGGGGACACATGTGGGTATGTTATAAATACTGCAGTAAGGAACATCCTCACAGTATGTAAGACACACGCCGCTGCTTTCACCAAACGCCAACCTCCTCCCCTGAGAAGAACCGACGTTCATCCAGAGCCAAAGGAATAAACTTGAAGGATGTTTTGCCCCTACCACAAAAGGAGATTGGATCTGACCTGGGTTTGGTGGTGTTGAAAACTGTTAGACAAGTGGGGAAATGCTTGGCCTAGACTGGGAGAGACTGGCCAGTTGTCTCACAGTTCATGGAAAGGCCTTCAAGGGCCCTAGTGCAGAGAGCCTTTAACAGGCAATAAATGTCATTGGGGCCCAGGGTGCGTATCATTCCTGGATCCCCACACGGGATGACAGACACCTGGAAATGTGAGTTACAGGAGATGGACTGGGAACAGTCACAGTCTAGACAGGGGAGTGCTCTGAAACAGACTGAACGATGGACCACCCCTTCATATGGGAAGAGGGAGGGATTCATTCTCTTCTGAACAGAGTGTAGCTGTGCAAATATTGTCTGGATGCCTTGAGTAACTCCATGGTCAATAGGCTAATGCAGATTCACTCCTGGCCAGAACTCAGAGGCATCCCAAACAAAGAGTGTAGAGACAGGGCCCTAGCCCAGAGAACTGGCTCAACTGCCAGTCCCTCAGAGAACTGACACAAGCTACTGAATCTCTTGGAGGCTAACGCTGAAGGCGCGAAGCTCTGAGATGAGGGCAGCTGTAATCCAGTATCTCCAAAGATGGGCTTTTATTCTTCAGCTTTCACCTCATTATCTAGTCCTCCTGGCCTCATTAGGCTGCTGTAGTGACTCTCCAGACTGAAGGTGTGTGAAGCACTTGGAGCTTCCTGTAATAATCTATGAATACTTAAGGCCCTTCGGTTTTAGTTTTTCAAATTTTTTTTAATTGCCTGGGTTTTACAAAAGCTGTTATTCAGTTTTTACTATTTTCATCCAATTTTTGGACCTCTCCAGTATATGAAAATACAGATTATGTTAAGAACAGCCAATACATTATATTAGATAAATGTGTTTATGTCAATAACAAATTAGCCTAAATGGAAAGGTGATGCTGTCTGTTAAAATAAGGCAATGTAGTGGAAGATCTACACACACACACGCATCCACATATGTAAGCAGGGTCTGAATGAATTCCCGACAGCTAGCTGGGAGTGGGAGAGAGTTCAGGAAAAAACTGTTTACATGAACACACCTAGGCTATGGCTACACTGGCGCTTTACAGCGCTGCAACTTTCTCGCTCAGGGGTGTGAAAAAACACCCCCCTGAGTGCAGCAAGTTACAGCGCTGTAAAATGCCAGTGTAAACAGTGCCCCATCACTGGGAGCCGCGCTCCCAGCGCTGTAAGCTAATCCCCTTGGGGAGGTGGAGTACCTGCAGCGGTGGGAGAGCTCTCTCCCAGTGCTGGCGCCGCGACCACACTCGCACCTCAAAGCGCTGCCGTGGGAGCGCTCCTGCAGCGGCGCCTTGGAGTTTCGAGTGTAGCCATGCCCCTACTCTGCCTAGATATACAGCAGATGGAGCTGTGTTGCTCAAATAAATCAACTTTGGCTGGTGCTGGGTTACAAATCACTCTAGTACTGAATGAAGGAGTAGTGAAATATTGTTTCAATGATGTCATTATTGTAGGAACAACGGGGAGCAGAACTGTGCTTAACCTGTCCCAAATGAGGGGGGTCACCATCAGCTGACCAGCTTGTTAAGCCAGGGCCTGGAATGCCAGAGGCCTATGAAAGTAAGGGGGGACAGATGTACCAATCAGGAAGTGTGGAGTCTTCTTAAGGGTCTCTGGTCTGGTTTAACCTGTTCCTCCCCACTGTTCAAAGAGAGAGCTAAATAGACTTCATTAGGAGCCCCTTCGTTATTTTAAAATCTCAGTTGGAGCTGAAATCAGTTGTGGTTGGGCAGTGTCTCTGCCCACCCTGCTAAGAGCTAAAAATCACTGAGAGCTAAAATTGCTTGTGGTGGGACCGTGTTTGTGCCCAGAGCTGAAAATCACTAAGAGACTGACCTGCAGACGTCACAGCATGAGAGGCAGGTGGCAGTAGAAGGTGACTGACAGTCAGCTGGCGAGGTGGCAATTGGCAGAGCCCGGAGGTGAGGCGCAGTGACGAAGAAGAGCGGGGCACCAATCGGCTGTCAATGCAGCTGGCAAAGAGGAGCGGCACGCAAGTGCTCGGGCAACAGAGCGAGTAATGTGCCTCTTTTACCCGCGCCCTCCACCCAGGGTGGGAGGTGAATTCTGCAGATGCACCTCTGGACTCTGGGTCTGCACTGTAAGGCCTGGTCCACATTGGGGGACGGGGGGTCGATCTAAGATACGGAACTTCAGCTACGAGAATAGTGTAGCTGAAGTCGACATATCCTAGATCAACTTAGAATTACTTTGCGTCCTTGCGGCGCGGGATCGATGGCCGCGGCTCCCCCGTCGACTTTGCTTCCGCCTCTCGCCAAGCTGGAGTTCAGCAGTCGATGGGAGAACAATCAGGGATCAATTTATCATGTCTATACTACACACGATAAATCAATCCCCGATACATCGATTGCTACCCGCTGAGCCGGCGGGTAGTGTGGTGTGCAGAAAAGGGACGGACACGTGAAAGGGACTTTTGGGTTGCTGGACTTAAGAACCTGAGGGAGAAGGACACAGCCCAACTTATTTGTAGGTGGGTCTTTTGCTCATGGTTTATGTTATGAACCCTCCATTTTCCCAAATTAATGCTGAGTTACTTCCCTCCTTTCATTAAAAGTTTGTCTGCTACACTCAGACTCTGTTTGTGAGAGGGGCAGTATTTCCTCTAGAGGTGCCCAGGTCACTGGGTGGAGGCTCAAACCAGTTTTGTGTTGTATTGACTGGCAGAAGGGTTCCACTTGCATACTTGTACATACTAGTTGCTTTAAGACTGAGCCGATCACAACACATCTTCTAATCTTCTCTTGCTCTGGCCATCCTTCGCCATGTTTGTCCATAGGTCCTTGTTAAGAAATCATCCCACCGGAGGCCAATCGCATGGCTGTTTCAGTTCTCGCGGATGCCACTCAGATATAGCTGCAGTCCATCTGTTGTCACTGAGTCAGGCCACATGTCCCGCCCACCGCATTTTGTGGAGCTTGCTTTTGACAACATCTCAGACTCCAGACTGCTGCCTAATTATTTCATTGGGGATGCGATTGCGGAGCGAAATGCCCAAAAATGTTCATTCCATTGCCCTCTGTGTGACAGACAGTTGATATTTTTCAGTCTTCATCAGCGACCGTGTTTCGCTGCCATATAGCATCGCTGGAAGCACGGTCAAGTTAAAAAGATTTGCACGAGTTGTTTTGCTGATCTTTCCTTGGAAGATGTCCCTGATGTCGTTGAATGTGCACCATCCAGCTTTTTTTCCTGCGCGACAGTTTGCCTTTCTGATCGTGGCGCATCTTGACTTCCTGGCCCAAATAAACGTATTTGTCAGCCTCTTGGATCTGCTCTTCTCCCTGAGTAATTTGGGTTCTTGGCAGAACATCTGATCTCATATATTTTGTTTTCGACTGGTTCATTTTTAATCCTATTTGACTACTTTTCGCAGTCAGTTCTTTAAGCATTCTCTCAAGCTGGACTGTATTTTCAGCTATCAGCTAAATACAGTTATTAAATACATTAAAGCATTAAACTGTTTTTACTTTCAATACTCTGACTTTTCTTCTGTCCTCCCGGCCCCCATTATTGTCCCAGGAAACTGTGAAGTTATTTTTTTTGCACCAATTTTCACCCACTTTTACATTAAATAAATTCCCAGGACATTTTAAAATAAAAACTGAAAATGAGAGGCCTTGTGAATACTGTGTTTTGGCCAGTGTACTGTGATTTTTACTGTGTGATGATATCGATTTAGTGTAAGAAGAAATTACTCATCTTGTGCAGTAACGATGGTTCTTCGAGATGTGTGTCCCTGTGGGTGCTCCACTCTAGGTGTCGGTGCGTCTGTGCGCTGGAGATCAGAGATTTCTCGCAGCAGTACTGGGTAGGGGGAAGGGCAGCCACTGGCACCTCCTATAGCGTGCGCCCCCCTGACTGTCCCCTCAGTTCCTTCTCTACTGGAAGTAGATGAGAGGAGAGTGGGTAGTGGAATACCCACAGGGACACACAACTCAAAGAACCATAGTTATTGCACATGGTGAGTAACTTCTTCTTCTTCATCGAGTGGTGTCCCTGTGGGTGCGCCACTCAAGGTGCTTGTAAAGCAGTACCCCTCCAGGGTGGTAGGGGTTAGGAGTTATGTATAAGTGTGTTATGAGAGCATTGTAAGGCCAACAATAGAGTCTGAGACTAGGCCTTGGGTGATAGCGTAATGCTTTACAAAAGTGAGCTCCGATGTCCAGGTTGCAGCTCTACAAACATCTATTAAGGGGACATTGTTCAAGAGTGCAATCGATGTCACCGTGGCTCGCGTTGAGTGGGATCTGATGCCCACGGTGGGTTCTTTGTGATGCAGGTGGTAGCAAGTTTGAATACAGGTAGAGACCCATTTTAGACAGTCTCTGCGTCGATATTGTAGAGCCCTTGGAGCACTCTGCTGTAGAGACGAATAGTCTTGGTGACTTGCGAAATGGTTTAGTTCTGTCCAAGTAGAAGGCTACAGCCAGTCTGACATCCAGCATGTGCAATGTTGCTTCTCGGGAGTCATTATGTGGCTTGGGCTGGAAGGCAGGTAAGTGTATGGTTTGGGTAATATGAACATTTGTAGCCACTTTGGGCAAGAATTTTGGGTGAGGACATGACATGATTTTGTCTTTGGTAAATACAGTGTACAGTCATTCAGTCATCAATGCTCCTATTTTGCTGACACGTCTGGCAGACGTGATTGCCACTAGTAATACGACCTTCAGTGACACGTGAAGGAGCGAGTAGGTTGTTAGAGGCTCAAAGGGTGGTCTTGTGAAACATTTGAACACAAGATTGAGAGCCCATGGTGGTGCAGGTTGGTGTACTTCTGGGTACATGTTCTGTATACCTGCTAGAAAGCACCGTGTAATCGGGTGAATGAATATTGAAGCCCCTTCTCTCTGTTCATGGAGGGCCGTAATGGCAGCGAGGTGTACTTTAATAGAGCTTATGGCTAACCCCGTTTCCTTCATTTCTAGTAGGTAGCCTAGGATCATCGATAGAAGCGCCTTGGTTGCATCCAGCTGTCATTGGTGACACCAAAGGGAGAATCTTCTTCACTTGTGGCAGTAAGTATTGTTAGTGGTGAGGCAACTTTTTTTTACCTATTTTACTTTCTCCGAACAGTTCAATTCCCCATGTTGGAACCAAAGAGGAGCCACGCTTTGAGATGGAGTTTCGCTGGGTCTGGATGGAGCGTCAGGCCCTTGTTCTGGGACAGGAAGTCCATCTGGAAAGGCAGCAGTTGTGGGGCACAGACTGCTAGACGTGAGAGGTACGGAAACCAAGTCTGTCTGGGCCATGTGGGGACAATGAGAATGATGTATGCGGTGTCGAGTCGTATCTTGCGGATGACCCATGGGATCAGTGGTAACGGCGGGAAGACATACATGAGTGACACATTCCATGGGATGAGGAAGGCATTCCATGCCCTGGAGCAAAATAGTGGACATTTGTGATTTGTTGCTGAGGCGAAAAGGTCGATTACTGGGTGACCCCATTTTCGGAATAGTGTGTTGAGAACCCTGTTGTGGATTTCCCACTCGTGTTCCTGTGAGAAGTGCCTGCTGAGGTTGTCGGCTGTAGTGTTTTGGCACCTTGGTAGGTATGATGCTGTGATGTTTATATTGTTGCGGATGCAGAAGCTCCATAAATTCATGGCTTTTACACATAGCGAGTGAGACCTGGCTCCTCCTTGGCGATTGATATAAAACATGCACTCCACATTGTCGGTGAGAATAGAGATTGAGGGTTCATGTGTGAGTGGAGGGAAGTGTCGGCATCCATTGTGTACCGTCCAGAGTTCCAGGAGATTGAAATGTAGGTGATTTTCCATCGCAGACAACTTGCCTTGTACATTGTGATGACCCAAGTGGGTACCCCAACCCATCAGGTAGGTGTGACAGATTGGATCACAGAAAACTCCCTTAGGACTTGCCAACCAATGTGCCAAGACTTTCCTGCCCTGACAGCTTAGGACTCCAGCACCCTGTCTTGTTGAGCCAGACATGCCAGTCTGCTCCAACACAGACCCAGGGTCTGAATTACTTGCCCCAGAGCTGCAGACTTAACTGAAAGAAACTTACAGAAGTGCTCCTGTCTTTACCACTCAGATGCCAAAGTGCCAATGCGGTCCAAACCCCAAATAAATCCATTTTACCCTGTATAAAATGTATACAGGGTAAACTCATAAATTGTTCGCCTCTATAACACTGATAGAGAGATATGCACAGCTGTTTGCCCCCCAGGTATTAATACATACTCTGAGTTAATTAATAAGTACAAAGTGATTTTATTAAATACAGAAAGTAGGATTTAAGTGGTTCCAAGTAGTAACAGAGAGAACAAAGTCAATTTCCAAGCAAAATAAAATAGAACACGCAAGTCTATGTCTAAGAAATCTGAATACAGATGAAACCTCACCAGTTTCAATAAGCTTCCTTTTACAGACTAGTCTCCTTCTAGTCTGGGTCCAACAATCATTCTCACCCCCTGTAGTTACTGTCCTTTGTTCCAATTTCTTTCAGGTATCCTTGGGAGTAGAGAGGCTCTCTCTTTAGCCAGCTGAAGACAAAATTGAGGGGTCTCCCAAAGGCTTAACTAGACTTTCCCTTGTGGGGGGAGACCCCCTTCCTCTCTCCTATGCAAAATCCAGCTCCAAGATGGAGTTTTGGAGTCACATGGGCAAGTCACATGTGCATTCATGACTGAATTTCTTACCAGACAAGCCACATTCCTGGGAAAGCTTCAATGTGGATTGGCATCTTCGAGTTCGTTGTTGGCTTAAGTGGTTCTTGATTGGGCATTTAATTTGCACATTCCCTTCTCAATAGAAATCAAGCAAGTATACCGCCAATATTCCTAACTTCAAGTACAAAAATGATACATGCATACAAATAGGATTAATAGATTGTGTCGATCATAACCTTTACAGAGATATGTTACATGACATATGTAGCATAAAACATATTCTAGTTATGTCATATATACATTCATAAGCATATTCCATAAAGCCTTATAGGGGGCACTGTCACGGGAGGCATCTGTTGTAATAGTCACTGATGCGGGGGGTGTCTTGTTGAAAGGGAATCCCGGAGCATACATTCCCTGGCTGTGTCCACCATTGTAGGGTGAGGATAATATTTGGTGGTAGTGTCACACATCTGTTGAGATAGTGTTTGCTGGGTGCATAGACCATGTTCAACCAGTGCTGCAGACAGCGTATATGGAGTCTGGCATACTTTACTACGAAAGTTGTAGCTGACATATGTCCCAGAATCTGAAGGCATGTCCTCACTGAAGTTTGTGGTCTGATGATCACCGTGTAAATAAGATTGGTCAATGCAGTGAAACTGTGGTTTGGCAATATTGCCTTGGCTTGTATGGAGTCTAGGTCGGCTACAATAAACTCCAATTGCTGGGTTGGTTCCAGGGTGGATTTCTTTTCGTTCATCTGTAGATCTAGTTGGTGAACCGGGTCTATTGTGGTCTTCAGCATGCCTGCCGTTTCTTCTCGGTTTGCACCTCTGAGAAGACAATCATCCAAATAGGGAAAGATTATGACTCCATTGTGTCATAAATGTGCTGCTACTACCAGAGCGTTTTTGAGACTACGCAGGGAACAGTGGACAGTCCGAAGGGAAAGACCCTGTATTGGTAGTGATTGGGTCCGCCTGTGAACCTCAGGAACCATCTGTGGGCAGGATGTATTGTAATATGGAAGTATGCATCTTGGAGGTTAAGGGCTGCAAACCATCTAGCGCTGGGATTATTGTGGCCAGAGTGATCATTTTTGTACCTGTGGTTGCATACGAACCTGTTGAGTTTTCGGAGATCTAAGATTGGTCTCCATCCCCTCCTTTCTTCTCTGTCAGGAAATATTTGGAATAAGAACCCCTCCCTTGGTATTGATGTGGTGCTGGTTCTACAGCACCCAGCAGTAGGAGGTAGTCTACTTCCTGTTGTAGAAGGTGATCGTGATAGGGGTCCCTGAAGAAGGATGGGATACGAGGGAGGGTAGGGGGAATGGCTGTGAAAGGACTGGTGTAGCCGGATTGTATGATCTCCAAAACCCATTGATCTGTGGTTATCGCAGCTGAGGCATGGTAAAATGGGCATAGGCGGTGACCAAAACTGTGGAATGGGGTATCTGTTGTCACTAGAGATATGGGAGGTGGTGCATACCCTCGACCAAGACCTCAAAATTGTGGCTTAGATGTAAATGGACGGGTGGACGAGGTCTGGTTCTGTGTAGCTCGTCATCTCTGAGCCCGTTGTTTGGGTCTGTTCTGAGTGAAGTATCGTGGTTGTTGACGGTTAAATGAGGTGTCTCGTGACCTGGTTTGGTGTAAAGTGAGGGCGTTTGTCAGGCGGTGGGTGTTTGCCTAGTGTATGCAGCATTGTTCAGAAGGCCTTCATGGTATGGAGACGAGAATAGTTTATCCCTATCGAAGGGGAGGTCCTCCACTTTTAGCTGTAGTTCTTTTGGAATTCCCAAAGTCTGCAACCATGATGTTCTTCTCATAACCACAGCTGTTGTGGTTCTTTAGGCAGCTATGTCCGCTACATCCATTGATCCATTGATATTAACTGACCCTCGTTGATAATGGCGTTGAGTTGAGGACGTTTATGCTTGGGGAGGTCTTCCACGAGCTCTTGTATTTTACCATAGTTAGAGTAGTCGTAATTTGCTAGTAGAGCAGAATAGTTAGCAACTCTAAGCAGAAGAGTGGCTGACGAGTAAACTTTCCGCCCAAAGAGGTTCAATCTCTTGTGTTCTTTATCTGGCAGTGAGGAGCGTAAATGAGGCTGTTTGCTACACTGATTAGCAGCCTCTACTACTAGAAAGCAGGCTTGATGGTGTGAAAACAAAAATTCCATGTCTTTGGCTGGAACGAAGTATTTTCTGTCAGATCTTTTGTTAGTCGGGGATACCGATGCCACTGTTTGCCATATTACCTCCGCAGGCTCTATTATAGCCTCTTCAATGGGGAGGGCAATCTTGGTCAATGATGCTGGTTGTAAGTTTTTTAACAACCTATGTTGTTTCTTCTGCACCTCATGTAAGGAAATTTCTTGGCTATTTGCTACTCTTTTGAAGAGTTCTTGGAACTGTTTCAGGTCATCTGGTGTCGTAGGGATAGACGGCGTCACCGCTTTGTCTGGTGCAGAAGATGAGTAAGGGGCAGGTGGTGAATCATCCGGGTCTGCCTGAGATAGTATTTCTTCTCTTCTATCTCTGTCTCAGGAGGGTAAGAGGTTTCTCTGTGTGGTAATGATGGATGTACTCTGGAACCTCCTGTTGCTGGGGAAGGATAGGGGATCTGGTATGTGGGCCAAGGACCCCATTGTGGCCATTGCATGGGGTAAGGTGGTAATGGGTAAGGCTACTGCTGTGCATACCAGGGCAGTGAATGCTCGGAGGAATGAGGCTTAGGCTTTCCATTCCATGTAGGTCTCATCTCTGATGGGGATGAGCGTTGTCCTGAACATATCCTTCCTCACCACTATGCATGGTGCAGGAGATAAAGGATGGTACCATGCTATGTAGCTCGGGGTGTGTTCGGTGTCGAGCAGTGGCGACTGTGGTGCCGAAGAAACTGCTATGTGAGCAGGACACAGGAGTTGCGCTGGTCCCGCCTTGGGGTTGCAGTCAACTGTTGGAGCACTGACCGGTGCTGGATTCAGCTTGTTAGGCGGTAGCAAGTCTTGTATCGGTGCCGGTGGCAGCAGAATTGATCGCAGTGCCGCTGCCTGTGCCGCGCTCTGCCCCGGGGTGGCTTCCTGTTGTTTGTCCTTCGAGTTTGGAGATGACCATGACATCACTGGTTGGTTTGGTTTCTGGGAACACGTGAGTGGCTGATCAGGTCAATTAGAGCTTTGAACTGTCTATGGCAAACTGAACAAGAAATGCCACTGTGAGTAACTAGATTAACAATGGACATGCTGCTCTTACGAGAGTTACCTTGCTGGCACTTCTGCTCCGCCTCAGCAGTTCTCCTCTGCTCATAGACGGTAGCTCCAGAATGCATGAGACTTCACCAGGTAGAACGAGCATGAGCGAGATCTTCCCAAAACTCTGGGTCAATGTTGAAACACCTCAAGGATAATTTGAGGGAATCTTTGAAACTTTTATTCTGGCCTCCCTGAGAGCACTTTCTCTCCTTTAACTCACCATAAAAGATCTTCTCTGACAATGACTCATCTGACAGTCTGGTGACATGGCCTGCCCATCTCCCCTGTGATTTCATGCTTGGAGTGCCTACCCATCTGAGAACCTCAATATCTGGAACGTTGTCTTACCATCTTATCCTCATCAGTTTCCTCAGACAGCCCATGTGAAAGTAATTCAGGTACACTGTCCAGGTTTTGCATGGATACCTCAGAGTTGGCAACATGATGACTTTGTAGATGTTCAGTTTTGTTTGTTGGCTAATGTCTCTGTGCTCCCAAAGGCTACACTTGCTTTGTCAATTCTGGTGTTGGTTTAATTATCCATGTGAACTTCACACAACAGTGCACTGCCCAGATAGCTGAACTTGTCCACTGCCCGGAGGGCTTGGCCATTCACTGTAATAGCAGGCCCTATATCAGGCTTTCCTGGTGCAGCAGGCTGGACATCACTTTTCTCTTCTTGATGTTGATTGTGAGACCAAAAGTGTCACAGGCTGAAGAGAACTAGTCCACACTTTGCTACACGTCAGACTCAAATCTGGCATTCAGGGAACAGTCATCAGCAAACAGATCATGAACAGCCACTTCCTGTACCTTTGGCTTTGCCTGTAGTTTCCTCAGATTGAAGAGTTTCCCATCAGTCCGGTATCTGATGCCAATCCAGACGTCACAGTCACCAAACGCATCTGTAATATGCCAGAAAACATCATACTGAAGAGCGCTGGTGCCAGCACACAGCCCTGCTTGACTCCCTTGGTGACTGGGAATGATTCAGATGACTCACCATCTTCCACAGCACGAGCCATCATGAAATTGATGAACCACTGCAATGAATTTCTCTGGGAAACTGAATTTTGCCATGATTTTCCAAAGGCCCTCCCGACTGACTGCATCCAATGCTTTGTCAGGTCAATGAAAGTGTAGCGGGGTGGTTACCTCGCTCCTGCCCTGAAGGGCTTAAAACAGCCCAAGGGGAAGGGTTGTGGCTGGGAGGTGCTAAGCTGGGCTGATTGGGAAGCAGCTGCAGCTGGGCCACACCCCAATCAGGCCTCATCTGGCCCTATATAAAAAGGCTATGAGCCAGAGGCCAAGCAATCTCTCTCTGCCTTCAGAGGGAGAAGGGCCTGGCTGCAGTGAGCTAGAGACAGAGTACCTGAGTGGAGCAGGGCTGGGGACAGGCTGAGGAGCTGGGGATCTCCAGCCTGGAAAGCCCCAGGCTGCGGCCTAGTAGGAGGCCAAGGAGTACTGGGGGTTGCAGAGGGCAGCCCAGGGGTAGGCCCAGGCAGCAGGTCCAAACCTAACCTTGCCTGAGATGAGTGGCCTATACTGCAGTCTGCCCCAGGGAGCGGGGGCTAGTTGGTGACTGGCAGTGGCCTTATTCGGAGGCAAGGTAAGGCTAGTGGGTGGGCGTTCCCCGGGGAGGGGAGACCCTAGTACTGAGGGGTGTACTGCCAGGGGGCAGCACCCCAGATAAAAGGGCACCAGTGTCCGGGAAGGACACGGGGGCCAAAGGACAGGCGGATCACCGGCCTGCAGAGGGTGCTCTGGGCTGGAAATCGAGCTAATTCCCAGAAGAGACCAGCAGGAGGCGCCGCAGGGGTGAGTCCGCCCCTCTACAGAAAGTCATATACAGGTTGGAGTTCTGTTCCTGACATTTCTCCTGAAGTTGAGACGCAGCAGACACCATATCTGTGGTTCCGCACCTTTTTCTGAAGCCACACTGACACGCAGGCAGGAGCCCTTGTTCAAGGCAATTCTGGCAAGAATTTTGCTGGATCTTGATAAGGAGATGCCCTAACAGTTGTTGCAGGTCTGTCTGTTATCTTTCCACTTGTACAAGTGGACAATAGATGCAGCCTTTTGTTCCTGGGGTATAGTTTTAGAGCCCACATTGACTGGAAAAATTCAGTCAGTTTCAGAGCCATGTGCAAGCCTCTGACCTTGTAGACTTCTGCTGGTATCACTTCTGCTCCAGGTTCTTTACCATTTGACAGCAGGTCAATTGCTTTCGCAGTTTCAGTCAGTAAGAGATATGGTGATATCAAACTGGGGCAGTCGATCAATTGCCTCCTCACTTACAGATTGTTGATTGAAAAAAAATCACTGGTCTGTTGGTATAAGGAGGCACCATTATCCCTATTTGGTGTATGGTGTGTAATTCCCCTGCGAATCTAGCGCCAAAACTGATCTTTCAATTTGCAAATCTCAAAATGAATGTTTTAATATTCCCCACAAAAAGGCTTTTTTTTGTTCTCCACTGAAACAATGATAAAAAACAACATGAAGTCATGAAATGTTTTGGTTGACCCAAATATGCATTTTCATACAAAAAATATTTCAAGGGAAAAATGAAACAATGGCAGAAAAGTGCATTCCAAAACCAGAAAACCAACAAACAAAGAAACATATGACAATTACTAGTGTTTGACTTTGCAAAAATTTGAAAATCGTACAGAGTGAGAGGGCAGGGAACGGACCACTATACTACAACTTCATAACAGCTAACAGACATTAGTAATTTTTTTTCTCTTTTAGAGGAAATTCTTGCTGAAATTTTTAAGTTCCATTTTCCCTCTTCCTTCTTCCATAGTCCCCTGAAACACCTCCCACTAAGGGACGGGGCTTCCCTCGCCCATGACCCTCCCACCCAACAAAGACTCCTACTGTGACTCCCTTTCCTATGCTTCCCTCTCCCAACTCCCCCAGCCCATCACACCTCTCTGCCTCCAAGTTCTATCGTCATCCCCACAGCCAATGACTTCTCCCTGCCTCCCCTGGATCCCACCGGATCACACGGCATATTGAAGACAGGTGTGTTTTAAACCACTGATTGTAAATCTGTCCCTCTCTTTCACAAGCCCAGCACATTGTGTTCAACAGTTGGACTATCGCCATGAACATGGCAGAATGAAAGCTCATAATTTGCCTTTTTTTCTTCCTCTGTGTGATCTGAAATGAAGACAAAGGTAATTTCTGGGACCAAAGGGGTGTGTTCAAGGGAGAAGCAAAGGCTACTGCTGGAGAATCCTTCTGGCTGCAGGGGCTTGGAAAGTTTTCCTGCTTTCATCTTCCTCATGCCCATGTGGTAGGCAAGGAGGTTACATGGGTTGTTTCCCCTGTGGCCAGGGGCACTCTGCTTGAGTCTCACCCCTTGCACCATCTTCTTTTGTTGCTTCTCAAGATCGCCTCTCCCACCAGAACAATGAAGAGCCTGATCAAACATTGTGACAACAAAATCAGCTGCCTCAATTGTGCTCCAACCATGTCATCCCCTCCCTACTCAAATCCCTCCCCTGGCTCCTTCTCTACTTCTGCAAAAATTATAGCTTTTCCTCAACTTCAAGGCTCAACACCCAGGAACTGCATACTTTGTCAGAAGGGCTGCTCTACTGCCCTGGGGTTTGTGGGCTGTTCCACAACCTCAGCCAGAGGGGAATTAATTCAAACTGGAAAGGTGCAGAGATGGGCTCCCAGGATGATCAGAGACATGGAGTGACTGTCTAAGGGCTGGTCTACATTGTGGGGGGGATCGATCCAAGATACGCAACTTCAGCTACGCGAATATCTTGGATCGAAGTATCTTGGATCAAATTACCTGGAGTCCAGACAGCGCGGGATCGACGGCCGCGGCTCCCCCGTCGACTGCGCTATCGCCGCTCGCTCTGGTGGAGTTCCGGAGTCGACGGTGAGCGCGTTTGGGGATCGATATATCGCGTCTTAACGAGACGCGATATATCGATCCCGGATAAATCAATTGCTACCCACCAATACGGCGGGTAGTGAAGACGTACCTTTAGGAGAGGAGACTAAAAGAACTGAGCTTGATTTACCTAGCAAAGGAAGGGCTGAGAGGGGATGTGCTAGCTCTGTGTAAATGTACTGGGGAAGAGAACACCAGAGAGGGAGAGGAGGAACTGGAGTTAATGAACAAATTTGTCAAAAGAATAAATGGAGTATAACTGGCCCTGAATGAAATTCAGGCTGGAAACTGAAGCTTTGTGCCCATCTAGAAAGCTGGCTAGATCGTCGGGCTCAACAGGTAGTGATCAACGGCTCCATGTCGGTCCTGGGGCAGGTTTTGTTCAATATCTTCATTAATGGTCTGGAGGATGGCATGGACTGCACTCTCAGCAAGTTTGCAGATGACACTAAACTGGGAGGAGTGGTAGATAAGCTGGAGGGTAGGGATAGGATACAGAGGGACCTAGACAAATTAGAGGATTGGGCCAAAAGAAACCTGATGAGGTTCAACAAGGACAAGTGCAGAGTCCTGCACTTAGGACGGAAGAATCCCATGCACTGCTACAGACTAGGAACTGAGTGGCTAGGCAGCAGTTCTGCAGAAAAGGACCTAAGGGTTACAGTGGACAAAAAGCTGGATATGAGTCAACAGTGTGCCCTTGTTGCCAAGAAGGCTAACGGCATTTTGGGCTGTATAAGTAGGGGCATTGCCAGCAGATCGAGGAACGTGATCGTTCCCCTCTATTCGACATTGGTGAGGCCTCATCTCGAGTACTGTGTCCAGTTTTGGGCCCCACACTACAAGAAGGATGTGGAAAAATTGGAAAGAGTCCAGCGGAGGGCAACAAAAATGATTAGGGGGCTGGAGCACATGACTTATGAGGAAAGGCTGAGGGAACTGGGATTGCTTAGTCTGCAGAAGAGAAGAATGAGGGGGGATTTGATAGCAGCCTTCAACTACCTGAAGGGGGGTTCCAAAGAGGATGGAGCTCGGCTGTTCTCAGTGGTGGCAGATGACAGAACAAGGAGCAATGGTCTCAAGTTGCAGTTGGGGAGGTTTAGGTTGGATATTAGGAAACACTATTTCACTAGGAGGGTGGTGAAGCACTGGAATGGGTTACCTAGGGAGGTGGTGGAATCTCCTTCATTAGAGGTTTTTAAGGTTAGGCTTGACAAAGCCCTGGCTGGGATGATTTAGTTGGGAATTGGTCCTGCTTTGAGCAAGGGGTTGGACTAGATGACCTTCTGAGGTCCCTTCCAACCCTGATATTCTAGGATTCTATGATCAGAGGAGGGAGATTCTGGAGCAGCGTCCCCGCAGGAGTTGTGGGGTAAGCAACAGAATGAGTTGGAAAATGGAATTTGATAAGTTTCTGAGCATGGTTATCATAGAATCATAGAAGATTAGGGTTGGAAGAAACCTCAGGAGGTCATCTAGTCCAACTCCCTGCTCAAAGCAGGACCAACACTAACTAAATCATCCCAGCCAGGGCTTTGTCAAGGCGGAACTTAAAAACCTCTAAGGAAGCAGATTCCACCACCTCCCTTGGTAATCCATTCCAGTGCTTCACCACCTTCCTAGTGAAACAGTGTTTCCTAATATCCAACCTAAACCTCCTCCACTGCAACTTGAGACCATTGCTCCTTGTTCTGTCATCTACCACCCCTGAAAATAGCCTAGTTCCATCCTCTTTGGAACCCCCCCTTCAGATAGTTGAAGGCTGCTATCAAATCCCCCTCACTCTTCTCTTCTGCAGATTAAACAAGCCCAGGTCCCTTAGCCTCTCCTCGTAAGTCATGTGCCCCAGCTCTCTGATTCTTTTTGTTGCCCTCTCCAGGACTCTTTCCAATTTGTCCACATCCTTCTTGTGGTGTGGGGCTGAAAACTGGACACAGTATTCCAGATGAGGCCTCATCAATGCTGAATAGAGGGGAATGATCGCATCCCTCAATCTGCTGGCAATGCTCCTAGTTATACAGCCCAAAATGCTGTTAGCCTTCTTGGCAACAAGGGCACATTGTGGACTCAATTCCAGTTTCTCGTCCACTGTAACCCCTAGGTCCTTTTCTGCTGAACTGCTGTCTAGCCATTTGGTCCCTAGTCTGTAGCAGTGCTTGGTATTCTTCCGTCCTAAGTGCAGGACTCTGCACTTGTCATTGTTGAACCTCATCAGATTTCTTTTGGTCCAATCCTCCAATATCTCTAGGTCCTTCTGTATCCTATCCCTACCCTCCAGAGTATCTACCTATCCCCCCAGCTTAGTGTCATCCATGAACTTGCTGAGTGTGCAATCCAGACCATCATCCATATCATTAATGAGGATACTAAACAAAACCTGCCCCAGGACCAACCCCTGGGGCACTCCACATTTGCTACCGGCTGCCAAATAGACACTACCTGTTAAGCCCGACAATCCAGCCAGCTTTCTATCCACCTTATTGTCCATATATCCAATCCATACTTTTTTAACTTGCTGGCAAGACTACTGTGGGAGACTGTATCAAAAGCTTTGCTAAAGTCAAGCTATATCACGTCCACTGATTTCCCCATATCCACAGAGCCATTTATCTTATCATAGAAGGCAATCAGGTTGACTTGCCTTTGGTGAATCTATGTTGACTGTTCCTGATAACCTTCCTCTCCTCCAAGTGCTTCAAAATTGATTCCTTCAGGACCTACTCCATGATTTTTCCAGGTAGTGAGGTGAGACTGACCACCTGTAGTTCCCCGGGTTCTCCTTCTTCCCTTTTTTAAAGATGGGCACTATAGTTGCCTTTTTCCAATCATTCTAATCACTGAGGAGGAGGCGGTGCCCCTCTGATCACTGATAGCCCAGTTAATAAGTCACTCAGAAGAACTGCAGGCAGCCCAGCTTTGAATCCCTCCTCTCCCCTTTCCTAGGCAAGTGACCTAACTGCAGGGCTGCTGGCTCTTCTAAGGGGGTGCTTTGCAATCTCTCCTGTCGAAGCTATCCTTGTATAAATAATTAAATAGCCATATGCACAGAGTCTGAGACCCAGATGTGCAGCCCTCCCTGGTGAGCATCCTAGTCCCTGGCCTACAGAGCCATTTGCACTTGCTTTCTGGCCCAATTAGTATTAAATATTAGGGTTTTCGGTATTTTTGTAAGTCTTCTCTAAAATATATTAAGTATTTAAGTATACAAGTGTGATATCCATGCTATAGTTAAGGTTCAGGTTTCAGTTACCTGCTGAACCCTGAAAAACTGTTTTGAGCAGTTTCAGAGACTCTGAGGGGCTCTCAGTTCTCTAATAGTCCATTACTTAAGGAGAGTCTGTTTTCAGTTGACAGTTTTAACTTCTGTATCCAGCTTCACTTTCTGAAGCTGTCTCATCGCATAGCAGTAGATCTTGATATTAAACTGTCCATAAGTTGTTTTCTTTTTTAATTTAATGCATTTAACTGAACTGAAATATCCTCCCTTGTGCTGCTTTCACCTATTCCTGGAATGAGAGCAGAAGAATACTGGAGAGTTATACTAATGTAAATCCATACCAAGTGCTGACTACAGGGCGGAGATCAAAATCCCCTTAAAGAATAATAAACACACAGTGTTGTTAAAAAGGCAGCATTAGTGCTAACAGACTCAGTTCTTCAGGTCTGATAGGCTGGCAGTGAACAGTTTCAAGTTTGAAGACTCTTGGACCTGATTCTCATCTTCTCATATACAGCTCTGATAATGGGAATTAGGTGCCCAGGTTCTTTTGAAAATCTTGCTATGCACCGAGCTGCATGTTTAGGCACCTAAATATATTTGAAAATCTGGCTCTTAGGCACTTTTGAAAACTTTACTCAATGTTGAAGACGTTTTTTTCTAGCAATAAAAACACAAGTATTTGCTTTGGTTGTTATAAGAATGGAAGGATTTATTAATCAGCTATAGTTATATGATTGTTCAAAGGGCAAGCAAACAGGTACTGCAGTGACTCTGAAAAGGATTCAGCTGGTGACAGTGGCCAAATAACTTAACATGATCTCCCACTGTAATGCTGTTTCAAAAAGAGCTAATGTGACCCTGGGGTGTAAAACAGGGGGGTAGTGATTTTTACCTCTGTATCCAGCATTGGAGAGACTGATATTGAAATACTGCATCCAATTCTGGGGTCCACATTTTAAAAAGGATTATGAAAAATTGGAGAGGGCACAGAAAAGAGCTGGAACTATAATTCAAGGGCAGGAGAAAATGACTGAAAAGGACACATTTAAAGAGCTGAATCTGTTGCGCTTATCAAAAAGAAGATTGAGAGGTGATGTGAATACAGTGTGAATACACTGCACAAGAACATTTGTGGGGAGAAAATACTGCGTATTAAAGAGCTCTTTAATCTAGCAGAGAAAGTCCTAACAACGACCAATGACTAGAAGTAAAAGCCAGAACAATTCAGATTAGAAATAGTAGCTCACATTTTTAACAGTGAGGGTGATTAACCATTGGAACAAACTACTAAAGGAAGTGGTGGTTTTTCAATCTCTTGATGTCGTCAAATCAAGCCTAGATTCCTTTCTGAAAGACGCTTTAGTCAAACACAAATTATTGGGTTCCATACAGAGCTAACTTGGTGAAATTTAATGGTATGGGATTGATAGAAGGGAGGTCAGAATAGATGATGTAATGTTCTGTTGGGACCTTAACATCTATGAATAGCTCACAGACTGATATATTTTATCACAAGTATAGAAACCACACAATTCAATTACCACACGATAATTATGAAAACACAGTGCTTTTCCCAGCCATCCAACATTAATGTCCGTGAATTTGCTCCAGTGATCCAATGAGGCCTGCAAAACCATGGAGAATTACCCCATCTTGTTCATGGACAAATGCTTGATGAGATAGGCAAAGAATGGGCAAAGTGATCACAACGCTAGCCTCACCGCAGCTGGAAAACCTGAGCTACTTGGTTTGAATATTACCTAGCCTGATCACCTTATGCAACAGCATATATGGAGGGAAGAGCTTTGCACACCTCCATCAACTTCCCTCACTGTGGATTTCCCCACACCAAACTGGTTCACCACCAAGTGGCAGCAATCTGAAGAGATAAGCTCCACACTGCAATTGCCACGCATGTCTCCATGCTAATTGGTGTTCTAGCACTGCAGGTCAAGACAATGTTTGGCTCACAGCTCCAGGAAGGTGACTTTCTGCATCCTAAAGTTTTAGGACCATTGCTGGTCATGCCAAGACTTAAGAGCTATTTGATCCCATGACTGTGCTCACTGGTTAGGCCCAGAAGTGTCACTCCATCGAGAGAAGCTGCTCTAGGAATATATGACAGAGACAGAAAGGCCAGTGCAAATTCAAAGGATGGTTCTTCTTCTACCAATTTAATTTAAAAATCCAATTGCTATCTAAAATTAACCGACAGCTAAGCACAATATTTTATTATTTTTTTATTATATATATTATATATTTATTATATAATGGGGCCTAACTGGTATATAAGGGCAGTCAGCAGCAAACCAGCTGAGCGGCGAACAGCAGAGGCTAACAGAGGAAGTTTGCCTGGGAGCTGTCTGAGAGGAGGTACGCTAAGTGCTGCATTAGGGGGGCTGTGTTGGTGAGTATCTGAGTGTCTGCTGCTGGGACAGTTGGTCAGTTTGACCGTGTGCTTGATTGCTTGCTTGGTTGTTTGAAAAGTGTGAATTGGGAGTGCTTTGTTCCAGGTGGGCCTTGAGGGGGCCTGACTGGTATATAAGGCCAGTCAGCAGCGAACCAGCTGAGCGGCGAACAGCAGAGGCTAAAAGCGGGAGTTTGCCTGGGCAGAGCCCACTGAGGCTTTCATCTATGGGTTTCTCTGAGTAGTTCCTGCAACAGTTGAGGAAGCTCTTAAGAGGACGGTGATATGGAAGGTGAGCGATCAGCTGTTGTCACCTGCACAGGTTGTGCCATGTTTGTCTTTCTTCCACAGGACAGAAGCGACTTTGTCTGTACGAAGGGCAAGCTGGTCTCCATATTGGAAGAGAAGGTTCGAGGCCTGGAGAAACGAGTATCGACTCTGCGTTGCATAAGGGAAAATGAAGATTTCCTGGACAGACGTCAGGAGATGCTTCTACGGCCACAATGTTCTGAAGATTCAGAACAGGCGCAGCAGGGACAGAAGGATTGTGAAGAGGTTTGGCAGCATGTGACCTCCAGAAGAAGAGGAGCGTCCATGCACCAGCAATGGAGATACAGGTGAGCAATCGTTTCCATATTCTCTCTACAGGTACTAATGCGGAGAGTGGACTAGATGACCCATCTGAGGGAAGGGAGCAGAAGGAGACTCCACCGATTGGAAGGCAAAAGATGCACTGTCCTAGGGATGGGGGTTCCACGACCACCACTCCCAAGAGGAGGAGGAGGGTGGTGGTGGTCGGGGACTCCCTCCTCAGGGGGACTGAGTCATCTATCTGCCGCCCCGACCGGGAAAACCGAGAGGTCTGCTGCTTGCCAGGAGCTAGGATACACGATGTGACGGAGAGACTGCCGAGACTCATCAAACCTTCGGATCGCTACCCCTTCCTGCTTCTCCACGTGGGCACCAATGATACTGCCAAGAATGACCTTGAGCGGATCACTGCAGACTACGTGGCTCTGGGAAGAAGGATAAAGGAGTTTGAGGCGCAAGTGGCGTTCTCGTCCATCCTCCCTGTGCAAGGAAAAGGCCTGGGTAGAGACCGTCGAATCATGGAACTCAACGAATGGCTACGCAGGTGGTGTTGGAGAGAAGGCTTTGGATTCTTTGACCATGGGATGGTGTTCCAAGAACGAGGAGTGCTAGGCAGAGACGGGCTCCACCTAACGACGAGAGGGAAGAGCATCTTCGCCAGCAGGCTGGCTAACCTAGTGAGGAGGGCTTTAAACTAGGTTCACCGGGGGAAGGAGACCAAAGCCCTGAGGTAAGTGGGGAAATGGGATCCTGGGAGGAAGCACGAGTAGGAGAGCGCAAGAGGGGAGGACTCCTGTCTCATGCTGAGAAAGAGGGACGATCGATGAGTTATCTTAAGTGCCTATACACAAATGCAAGAAGCCTGGGAAACAAGCAGGGAGAACTGGAAGTCCTGGCACAGTCAGGGAACTATGATGCGATTGGAATAACAGAGACTTGGTGGGATAACTCACATGACTGGAGTACTGTCATGGATGGATATAAACTGTTCAGGAAGGACAGGCAGGGCAGAAAAGGTGGGGGAGTTGCGTTGTATGTAAGAGAGGAGTATGACTGCTCAGAGCTCCTGTATGAAACTGCAGAAAAACCTGAGAGTCTCTGGATAAAGTTGAGAAGTGTGAGTAACAAGGGTGATGTCATGGTTGGAGTCTGCTATAGACCACCAGACCAGGGGGATGAGGTGGACGAGGCTTTCTTCTGGCAACTAGCAGAAGTTGCTAGATCGCAGGCCCTGGTTCTCATGGGAGACTTTAATCACCCTGATATCTGCTGGGAGAGCAATACAGCGGTGCACAGACAATCCAGGAAATTTTTGGAAAGTGTAGGGCACAATTTCCTGGTGCAAGTGCTGGAGGAACCAACTAGGGGCAGAGCTTTTCTTGACCTGCTGCTCACAAACAGGGAAGAATTAGTAGGGGAAGCAAAAGTGGATGGGAACCTGGGAGGCAGTGACCATGAGATGGTCGAGTTCAGGATCCTGACACAAGGAAGAAAGGAGATCAGCACAATACGGACCCTGGACTTCAGAAAAGCAGACTTTGACTCCCTCAGGGAACAGATGGGCAGGATCCCCTGGGAGAATAACATGAAGGGCAAAGGGGTCCAGGAGAGCTGGCTGTATTTTAAAGAATCCTTATTGCGGTCGCAGGAACAAACCATCCCGATGTGTAGAAAGAATAGTAAATATGGCAGGCGACCAGCTTGGCTAAACAGTGAAATCCTTGCTGATCTTAAACGCAAAAAAGAAGCTTACAAGAAGTGGAAGATTGGACAAGTGACCAGGGAGGAGTATAAAAATATTGCTCAGGCATGCAGGAGTGAAATCAGGAAGGCCAAATCACTCTTGGAGTTGCAGTTAGCAAGAGATGTTATGAGTAACAAGAAGGGTTTCTACAGGTATGTTAGCAACAAGAAGAAAGTCAAGGAAAGTGTGGGCCCCTTACTGAATGAGGGAGGCAACCTAGTGACCGAGGATGTGGAAAAAGCTAATGTACTCAATGATTTTTTTGCCTCTGTCTTCACGAACTAGGTCAGCTCCCAGACTGCTGCACTGGGCAGCACAATATGGGGAGAAGGTGACCAGCCCTCTGTGGAGAAAGAAGTGGTTCAGGACTATTTAGAAAAACTGGACGTGCACAAGTCCATGGGGCCGGATGCGCTGCATCCGAGGGTGCTAAAGGAGTAGGCGGGTGAGATTGCAGAGCCATTAGCCATTATTTTTGAAAACTCATGGCGATCGGGGGAGGTCCCGGATGACTGGAAAAAGGCTAATGTCGTGCCCATCTTTAAAAAAGGGAAGGAGGAGGATCCGGGGAACTACAGGCCAGTCAGCCTCACCTCCGTCCCTGGAAAAATCATGGAGCAGGTCCTCAAGGAATCAATTATGAAACATTTAGAGGAGAGGAAAGTGATCAGGAACAGTCAGCAGGGATTCACGAAGGGGAAGTCGTGCCTGACTAACCTAATTGCCTTCTATGATGAGATAACTGGCTCTGTGGATGAGGGGAAAGCAGTGGATGTGTTATTCCTTGACTTTAGCAAAGCTTTTGATACGGACTCCCACAATATTCTTGCCGCCAAGTATGGGCTGGATGAATGGACTGTAAGGTGGATAGAAAGCTGGCTAGATCGTCGGGCTCAACGGGAAGTGATCAATGACTCCATGTCTAGCTGGCAGCCGGTTTCAAGCGGAGTGCCCCAAGGGTCGGTCCTGGGGCCGGTTTTGTTTGATATCTTTATTAATGATCTGGAGGATGGTGTGGACTGCACTCTCAGCAAGTTTGCAGATGACACTAAACTAGGAGGCGTGGTAGATACATTAGAGGGTAGGGATTGGATACAGCGGGACCTAGACAAATTAGAGGATTGGGCCAAAAAAAACCTGATGAGGTTCAACAAGGACAAGAGCAGAGTCCTGCACTTAGGACGGAAGAATCCCACGCACTGCTACAGACTAGGGACCAAATGGCTAGGTAGCAGTTCTGCAGAAAAGGACCTAGGGGTCACAGTGGACAAGAACCTGGATATGAGTCAACAGTGTGCTCTTGTTGCCAAGAAGGCTAACGGCATTTTGGGATGTATAAGTAGGGGCATTGCCAGCAGATCGAGGAACGTGATCGTTCCCCTTTATTCGACATTGGTGAGGCCTCATCTGGAATACTGTGTCCAGTTTTGGGCCCCACATTACAAGAAGGATGTGGAAAAATTGGAAAGAGTCCAACGGAGGGCAACAAAAATGATTAGGGATCTGGAGCACATGACTTATGAGGAAAGGCTGAGGGAACTGGGATTGTTTAGTCTGCAGAAGAGAAGAATGAGGAGGGATTTGATAGCAGCCTTCAACTACCTGAAGGGGGGTTCCAAAGAGGATGGAGTTCGGCTGTTCTCAGTGGTGGCAGATGACAGAACAAGGAGCAATGGTCTCAAGTTGCAGTGGGGGAGGTCCAGGTTGGATATTAGGAAACACTATTTCACTAGAAGGGTGGTGAAGCACTGGAATGCGTTACCTAGGGAGGTGGTGGAGTCTCCTTTCTTGGAGGTTTTTAAGGCCCGGCTTGACAAAGCCCTGGCTGGGATGATTTAGCTGGGAATTGGTCCTGCTTTGAGCAGGAGGTAGGACTAGATGACCTCTTGAGGTCCCTTCCAACCCTGATATTCTAGGATTCTATATTCATTTTAATATCATAATTAATATGAGAACTTCTAGTACTAATATTCATATTGTAATTTCTTATTCCAAAAATATTGTTCTAGACTTTCAATGGGACTTAGACACTGAAATCACTTAGATACTTTTGAAAATGTTACTCTTAGTGTCTAAAATTAGGCACCTAAATCTTTACTTAGGTATCAAAGTAAGTGGCTTTATTCTCAGAGGTGCTGAGAACCTACAGTCCCCATTGATTTCAGAAGTAATTATGGGAGCTTGGCATCTCCGAAAATCAGCCCACTCATTTAGCCATCACATCTTGAAAGACGTCCTGACCAGACAAGAGGAAGCAACCAGACAAGATCACTGTGACAAACGTGAGACCTTGCAAGCATGGAAACTTCAAAGACTGTTCTACTGAGATGTGATAGCCACTATGGGCACAGGGGATGTTCACAGACTGCTGTATCAATAATCGGTATAGGCAGCTGTGTGTTTCTGGCTCGCTGAGTGAGTTTTCAGCAGAATCTGGACTCACTGCAGGGTGGGGAGGGTAATGAATGCAAGTCCCAATGCCAGTTACTCAGACACCCAGCACCTTTGAAGCTTTGGTCCTGGGGAGAAGTAGCACTGATTGGTTTTACCTGGTCCTGGAGGCCTGACGACAAAGGCCCCAAATAGTATAACGATTCAGCCTGATCTGACTTAGGTCAGACTCACTCTGGACCAGTGTATGGACCTACCAGGACTCCCTGTGGATGATGGGTGACACTGGCTAAGGTTAATATCTGTGCTGTCTATTGTTTTAGGATAGGTTTTCTTTGACATACACTTGTACTAAATCAAGATACTGTGTTCTGTGAAAGCTGGCTAGTCACTGGTAACCCTGTCATTATCCCTGGGGGAGAGCAGAACTGCAGGTGCTAACCTAAAGTCAGACCTGCTAGGGTAGTCACAGGGAATTGCCGGGGGACTGCAGCCCTAAAATTGTGGTCTGGAGGGAGAGGGACAGGGGTTATAGAATCATAGAATATCAGGATTGGAAGGACCTCAGGAGGTCATCTAGTCCAACCCCCTGCTCAAAGCAGGACCAACCCCAACTAAATCATCCTGCTCATAGTGGGATGATGGCTGGAGGCCAGGAAGGGGGAACAGGTGCAGTTAACCCCAAAACTGGGACAATCTCCATTGGGTTCAGCTGAATCCTGGGCAATGCCTGGGATGATGAGAACCTGAAGTTCCTAATATCACCCATGCTCTAGCACATCATTTTTCCTTCCCACACAGGAGCACTCCACATTACGCTTCCTCTTTTTCTTGTTTTGCCTTCCGTCTCATGAGAGTCTAGCTTAGGCAGCCAGAAAAACTCCACCTTTGCAACTCTGCTGTACTGAAAGAGACAACCTGAGAGCCATGCTTTCACCCCAGCCAGTAACAGCTAAATCTCAGGTTAATAAGTAGAGCTGCGTGAAACCTTTTGTCTGAACCTCTTTTTCCAGTAAAAAATGCAGATTTAGGCTGACTAAAACATTTTGCGAATTCATGTTAATTTTGCAGAATTATTTTGGTGAAAAACAAACCAACAAACATGCAGAAAAAAGGAAATTGTTTTGTTTTGACATTGTTGAATGGAAACATTTGATTTCTCAATTCAAAATGACTTTTTTTTTAAATTTTCTTCAATTTTATTTAAAATATATAAAAACATTTTAAAAGCTCCAAAACAAAATGAAATGTTACATTTCATGTCAAACACTTCATGTCACTGAAAAAAAATTTTTATAGGCCAAAATTTTGAATTTTTTTTCATTCAGGGTTACCTAAAACATTCCCCCCCGCCAAATTTTTTGGAACTGCCAGCAAAATTAAAAGTCAGTTCTTTGCACTGCTCTACTAATAAAACTCTTGGAATTTGCAGCTGCTAAATGGCAAATAATAGGGACAGAAGCTGGGCCTTCTTATATTTCTTCTCCTGTGTGTGTCTGCTTTGTTTTGTCTTGTCTTTAAAAGAAACAGGACTGGAATTCAACACCCCCAAAGCAACCATCTTACTGTATCTACCTCATGTCCCCAACAAGGTCATTCAATCCTTCTTCAGCACCAGAGCCCAAGGATAGTCCAGCCAGGAACAAACATTTCTAGAGTGTCTAGATGACCATTTACACCCCTGCTATAGCTGGCAAACAAGTCACTTGTCTGATATGGCCAAGATCTCTAGTTTAGACAAAGGTGAGGAGATTTTCCACTAAAGAAAATGCTGTACAGAGAAAGGGAGTATGGGAAGCAGCCACAATGAAAGTCTTATTTAGTTCTTTCAGTTGTAAATGCTTTAAGAGTTTTCCTTTCCCTTCTCCTTCCCCTGTGTTTTTAATAGAAGGTTAAAAGGATTTATGTTCTCTCCCCGCCCTTTAATGGAAAAGGGGCAGTGATCAGTAATAATTCTGACACAAACCCGCTTACCATAAGTAAGTGTTTAGTGCTGCAACTATATACAAGAGCCTTCAATCTCCTCAACCATTGCTGGCCCCAACATACGCCCTCTATCAATGCAACAGGGAAAATGAATCTCACAGCTTTGTTGACAAAGATTTTTTATATGAGCTACATTTTCCTCACCGGGAATCATAGGTAGTGTTTCAAATAATGGCAATTTCAGCATCCTTTTAATATTCTGATCATTAAAACCAGCCACCTGCTTGAGCCAGTGCTAAAACTGTCCAATTTCATGGCATAACGTGATTTTTTTTCTGGAGCAGAGGGAGGGAAATAACCATTAGATACTTTTCAGTTTCTTAGATGAGCCATTTTAAAGGCTTTTAATCTGTAAATTGATGATAATTACTCCCTGACCTCCTTTGTAGGACACTTTGAGTATGTCTACACTGCAATAAATAATTCCCGGCACCAAGTCTGAGAGCCATGGTCAATTGACTAGGGCTCGGACTGTGGAGCTAAATACTGCTGTGTAAACATTTGGGATCAGACTAGACCCCAGGCTCTGAGACCCTCCCTCCTTGTGGGCTTTCACAGCCTGGATTCCAGACCAAGCCAAAATGTCTGCCCTGCAATTTGTAATCCTGGAGATAGAGCCCTGTGAGCTGATTTGTGCCTCCTGCTGCCCTGCCGTGGGTCTTTTGTTGCAGTGTAAATGTTCCCTTTGAGATCTAGTGATGGGAATTGCTATATAAGAACTATTTCCTCTTTTGTGTAGGTGTGACACTCTGTATCTCGGGGGAACACCCTGCAACCCCATGTTCATCCTTGTAATATAATTGCGTGGTATCCAATGCAAAGTTTGTCATGTCGGGTGTCTTCAGAAGGTTTATGATGCACTGAGCATTGTTGTTACAATAATGTTATAGGTAGTAATTTCATCTATATAGTTGTGAGGCTGAAAATGTGTCCTCATGGCTTAAAACAAGCCCAGGCAAAACTCTCCAGGAACAGAGGGGCAGTTCACACCTCATCGAGGCATATATGGGATGAACCCAGCCCAGCCTCACAGGAACAAAGGACACTGGCCTAGGCAGCAACAAAGGATCTGTTGGACTCTCAAGTGAGTCACCCCCTTTCCCTTCCTTTGGTCAGTTTGGGACTACGATGAGGTAATGCTCACCTGACACTGAAGGGGGGGTGGGGGCAAAGCCAAGGGCTGGTCTACACTGGGGGGGGATCGATCCAAGATACGGAACTTCAGCTACGCGAATAGCATAGCTGAAGTCGAAGTATCTTGGATCGAATTACCTGGGGTCCAGACGGCGCGGGATCGACGGCCGCGGCTCCCCCGTCGACTGCGCTACCGCCGCTCGCTCTGGTGGAGTTCCGGAGTCCACGGTGAGCGCGTTCGGGGATCGATATATCGCGTCTTAACGAGATGTGATATGTCGATCCCAGATAAATCGATTGCTACCCACCAATACAGCGGGTAGTGAAGACGTACCCCCAGAGGGAAGAAAGAACATGATAATGAGGTGCTTTTGCATCAGTACCCTGCTACAATTCCTTACAGAAATAGAACTGTTAAATAACAAGTCGAAGTTATTGATAAATATATTCAAGACCACCAAGATCATGAAATTCTTAACATTTGACAGATTTCCCCCCTTAACTATAATGATCTTGTCAGGATTTTTATCTTGAAATTAATTATATTTATTCTCACTTTTGCCTTCAACATAGAGGTTTTTTTTTTGCCTGTGTACTATGAAGACATAGCAAAATAGATTTAAAAAATAGAATTATGACTAGAAATAGATATAACAACAGTGAACATATTAAAGTCAGTAAACATCAACAGCCTTCGAGTTGAATTCAATACATTACCTTGACGCTGAATGATTGCAGATCAGTGTTTCTCCCTTTCTTTCAGTCCATGGATCACTTCACCAGAGAATCCCTCATGGACCAGCGTCTCTCTAAAGCTACTGGTCCCAAGTGCTTGGGTCATCAACTGTTTTATTCTTGGATTCTGGAGAATCACTAGTGTATTGGAATATAAAAATGAAACTAAGTTATGACTTACATAACTAAGGTCTGACTCTTTGCCTAATTGTACTGCCACTAGTTCTCACATTTTTTTCATAGTGTTTACAGCAATGAAGCCCATTTCTGCTGGGTTCATTCAGTGTCTGAAGTAGCATGTTACCATCAATGTGCAGCAATTCCTGCTTACTAATTAATCATTGAATAATTGAATAACCAATACTTCAGTGATTAATAGGGGTCATGAGCTATACTGGTGAATGAATAGTATCTTTGCTATAAAACGTCAGTGTTCGGCATTCAGATTTTGTTTTATATCTTTCATGCAAACATTTGTAAATAAAAATACAATTTTATATATTTTAAATAAATGGGATGGAGGACTCACCACATTCACAAATTAAAGAGGGAAGCAAATATTCTTTTTTTCATACAAAAAGCCATTTTTGGGGATAAACAGTATCAATTCCTGATTTTCTGTTCCTCCTTTGCACTTTGGTGCACCCAGTGAGCATTGTGCTATGGCTGATGTTTATGTTTAAGAATCGTTGGCAGACTGGTCATTTGAAATGAAAAGGTGCCTGGGCTCAAGCAATTTTTTTAATTTCATAACTGATGCGGCCAGCCTAGAGGTGCTGGGGCTCAATCCTGGCAAGCCCTGGCACAAATGAAGCCCTGGGAGAGACCCCACTGCACCTGGGTCCCACAGCCCACTGGCAACATGAGCTGGAGGCTCCTTCATGGAGCCCTGAGGTGTTCACAGACAGCAGTGGCCTGCCTCTCACACATCCCTGCCCCTTCTGCAGCTGGGGTTCAGCACCTCGACCATCCCCTTCAGATCTGGCTTCTCTTCTCCCCTCCCCTGGTTATTTATGGTCACCCTGCCCAAAGCCTCAGGAAGCCCAGGGACCTCTTCATAAGCTTGGCCTGGCATTGGCCCAGCTCAGCCTATGCAGCTCTCTCCTTTTCCTCATTCCCTCACAAGTCCAGGCAGAGCTCCCCAGGCAGCATCCAGTCACTCCCCAGACATCTCCTCAGAGCAGCAGGCATAATTCATGGTTCTCTGCCTGATGACCCCACTGGCACTCTCTGGCTTAGCCCTGTCCTTCTTGTGTTCTCCCCAGTAATTAGTTGATCTCTGTTCCTTTTTTCTCACCCTTCCCTTCCTCTGGGGAGGGGGGGAGTGGGCACTGCTGTCTGGCAGGCTCAGGCCAAGGGAGGGGAAGAATGAAGGCCCCAGGAAGAGACCTAGCCTGGGAGGGATTTTTCAATCTGTGCTGCATCATTTTTCCTTCAGAGTCCAGCTCCTGCCCCTCAGCAAGTGAGCCAGGGCAGCCATGGGCAAGGGGAGCCCTGGCAGTGCGGCTCCAATGGACTGATGCTGCTATGGAGCTAGGATGGGCATCAGGGAGCAGAGTCAGTGTAGAACATACGAACGTAAGAACGGCCGTACTGGGTCAGACCAAGGGTCCATCCAGCCCAGCATCCTGCCTGCTGATAGTGGCCAATGCCAGGTGCCCCAGAGGGAGTGAACCTAATAGGCAATGATCAAGTGATCAAGCCCAGGGGCTCTGCACAGATGGCTAGGATCAGTGCAGGTGCCTGAGGCTGTCACTGGTTTGTGGATAGGTCCTGCAGCCTTTTCACAAAGGGCCAACCCTGCCCACTCCCCCCATGCGATGATGTGGGGAAAGGTCTAGGAGGGGCCCAAACAGACCTGCTCTGCGCCACAAAGTGAACAACAGAGCGAGCTAACACAATGTCACCGGCTCCTGCTATTTTATTGTGAGTCTCGTGATACTTGGTGTTTGACAGAGAACCCCAGCTCCTGGAGTCAGGTGACTAGGTGAGAGACTCAGTTTTTATTTAAACAAAAAAAGTCAGTTTTTAAGCCCTCCTGGTTGCAGACAGAAGCTTGAAAGTGAGTGCGGCCAGAAGTCTTGGGAGAAAATGTGTTTTGTTTCGGTTTTTTTAAATAAATTTCATGGTGTTTTGGGGGCCAGGTTCATGACTTTCTAACATTTGGGGTCAGCAATCCTGGTAACATGATGCCAACCATAACTGATCCTGGTCCAAATAGCCAGTCCACCATATCATCTATTTACCAGCTGGCTTGCCTGGTTTCTCCTCAGGGGATGGATGTGGCTGGGAACATCAGGGGCTGGATAGGGGACGGAGTGGAGGAGTAGGAGTTCAAAAATCCCCAAGCAGACCAGAAGGCATGTTTTATTTTTTATCTTTTGGGGGCCAGGCTCATGATTTTCTGTGCTCCTATGCTTGTGGTTGGCTATACTGGTATTTCAAATCCCTCTTCTACAACCAGAATGCTGCTGAGTATCTTCCTATGGGGGTAGGCAGGGTGGTAGGAGGATTTGGGGCTGTCAGCCGGACAGAGGGGAGGGGAGTGGAGGGGAGGAGACTGTGCAAAGCAGAGGGAAATTGTCCTTTTGAGAAATTGCTGATTTCTGCCTGTCTGTCTTGTTAGTGATTGCAAGGGGCGCAGTATGGCAGTGAGGCCGTTTCATTACAATAGCTAGAATGACTAGACCAACTCACCACAGGCTGCTTGCCCCACACAGCATCCCGCATGGGCACGTACAATTTATGGCTTCAACTTTGTTTTTAATTGTATAAAATGGCAGCAAAATTTCAGACTGTCCTAGTGGAGCAGACCTAGGTGCCCTCATTTTAGTGTCTCCCCCACAGCCTCCCAGAGCCTCCCAGCAGGGTCAGCTGTAAGCTAGGTTTGAAGAGATTCCCAGGTCACCTCAGGGCCATTAACTGCCTGATCTGACTCCCAAAAGAAGCCAGTCCCAACGCCTCGGCATTTACTGTCCTAGGGACTCTGTGCCCATGGCAAGGAGTGAAACGGCACAGGAGGCAGGTGTGAGAGCACCAGGCTCTGCTGCAAGGGCTGCTCTGTGCTGCAGACTCAGCCTTGTGAGAGGAGCTGGTCTCAGTGTGATGGAGGGGTAGGGTTACCATACGTCCGGATTTTCCCGGACACGTCCGGCTTTTTGGGCTCCAAATTCCCGTCCGGGGGGAAATCCCCAAAAGCCGGACATGTCTGGGAAAATCGGGACATGCGGGCCGGCGGTCAGCGGTGCCGGGCCGGGGGCTCGGGGGCTCGGGAGCCAGCGGTGCCGGGCCGGGGACTCGGGGGCCGGCGGCTCGGGGGCTCGGGGGACGGAGGTCGGCCGGGCCGGGCCGGGGGCTCGGGGGCCGGCGGTGCCGGGCCGGGGGGCCGGCGGTCGGCGGTGCCGGGCCGGGGGCTCGGGGGCCGGCGGTGCCGGGCCGGGGGCTCGGGGGCCGGCGGTCGGCGAGGCTGGGCCGCGGGTGCTCGGCCGGGGACTGGCAGTGCTGGGCGGGCCGACCCGGTCTAGGGTTACCATATTTTGAGCCTCCAAAAGGAGGACACTCCACGGGGCCCCGCCCATGCCCCCCCGCCCCAACTCCGCCCCTTCTCCAAAGTCCCCGCCCCAACTCCGCCCCCTCCCCTGCTTCCCACGAATATTTGATTCACGGAAAGCCTGAAGCAGGTAAGGAGGGTGTGGGGGGAGGAGGCGCGTCTCCAGCCTGGGTCGGCTAGGGTTACCATTCGTCCGGATTTACCCGGACATGTCCTCCTTTTTGTGCTAAAAATAGCGTCCGGGGGGAATTTGTAAATCACTCAAAATGTCCGGGATTTCCCCCCCCCCCCGGCAGAGCAGAGCGAGCGGCTGGGAGGGCTGCAGGAAAGTCACGGGCTGGACTCCGGAGCAGCTGTAGAGGAGCTCCTCCTCCTCCCTCCCTCCCTGCATTCTGAGCCGGCAGCTCCTCCCCGGCAGCCCTGCGCCCGGTTCCAGCAGCACTGTGCAGGGCCAGGGACCGTGTTGTGTGTTGTGCTGGGGAGCGCAGCCACATGTCTGGCTCGCGCAGAGCCCAACACCCTGTTCTGAGCAGCAGGGTAAGGGGGCCAGGGGGGCAGGAGAAGGGGCAGGGAGGTTCTGGAGGGGGCAGTCAAGAAACGGGGGGGGGGTCGGGAGTTCGGGGGGGGCTTTTTGGGGGGAGTGGAGAAAGTTTTGGGCAGTCAGGGTACAGGTAGGGGGTAGGGTCCTGGGGGGCAGTTGGGGGGGTCTTAGGAAGGAGCAGTTAGGGGATAAGGAACAGGGAGGCTTAGGTAGGAGGTGGGGTTCTGGAGGGCAGTTAGGAGCAGGGGTCCCAGGAGGGGGCAGTCAGGGGACAAGGAGCGGGAGGGGTGGGGGGTTGGGAGTTCTGGGGGGGAGCTGTCAGGGAGCAGGAGTGGGGAGAGGGATCGGAGCAGTCAGGGGACAGGGAGCAGAGGGGTTTAGATGGGTTGGGAGTTCTGGGGGGGCTGTCAGGGGGTGGGGAGTGGTTGGATGGGGCGTGGGAGTCCCAGGGGTCTGTCTGGGGGTGGGGGTGTGGATAAGGGTTGGGGCAGTCAGGGGACAAGAGGCAGGGAGGCTTAGATAGGGGGTGGAGTCCTGGGGTGCAGTTAGGGGCAGAGGTCCCAGGAGGGGGCAGTCAGGGGACAAGGAACGGGGGGAGGGTTGAGGGTTCTGGGGGGGTGGGAAGTGGGAGGGGCAGGGGCGGGGCTCCTCCCGTCCTCTTTTTTGCTTGCTGAAATATGGTAACCCTATGGAGGGGGAATGGGGAGAGCTGGGGAAGGGGATCTGGTAGCTGGGCCAGGGGAAGGGGAGTGAGACCCCTGCCCCAGGACTGTGTGAGCAATAGGCCCTGGCTGGGTGAAGGAAACCCACTCACAGGAAGGAGCCATGCAGCTTTTTGCCCCTCTCCATGTTAGCTCCACCCCAGCCTCTTGCCTACCCCTTCTATCTTTGCACCTTCCTCCATGCCTGGAACACCCACCCTGACCTACTGCCCCAGGCCTGCAGACTTCTCCTCCTCCTCCTTGCTTACACCCATTAGTGAGCCCCTAAACCCAGCCCAGCCTGGAAGCTCCCAGGACAGGGACCATACGACATGCCCAGGGCACTGAGGGGGCTACAGAAATAACATGGGAGTAACCCCAGTAATTCTTCAGACAGAGCAAAGGGGTAAATAAACCAAGACCCAGAGAGTGTGGGGGTGGGGGAGAGACAGAAGGGCTGAAAGCGGAGCTGGGGGAAATAATGTACTGCATGTGTTGTATCCAGTGAGCTCAGCTTCTGTTCCAGTTTCTCAGCTGCCCACAAACTGACCACAATTTTTTCAGATTTATTTGTTATTCAAAAATATTTGCTAAATACGTTTGTCAAATACATTGATCTGCATGGGTTAGTTCTGATTGGACACACAGGTCACATGGGATTGTTTCTGAGTCCTGAATGGATGAATTTAATTCTTATAAACAGGATTTTGGTGCAAATATTTGTGATTCAGGCTTTGGTGGGTTTCCTTGCATTGTGAGAGTTATGCATATGCTTGTTAGATTAGGGCCTTAATTTTCAAACATTGCTTCCCATGAATATTTTATAACATTCAGCAGAAATCCCTGGTTTGCATGGCCATTCCTACCAGGAAGCGCCTTCGACTGATTATACCTGGGGCGAATAGAGAAGGGGCAGGATCACAGCTGAAGGGAGTTCATGGGAGCCAGGCACCTCACTCACACAGGCACTCTTGAAAATACCACTCGGCTTCTGTCTGAATCTTTAAGTGCCTAAATAGCTTTACAAACCTGGGACAGAGACTAAGGGCAGAGTTTGGAAGGTCTGTGGGCACCTAAAGATGCAGTTGGGTGTCTAGTGGGATTTTCAACAGCATCGAGGTGCCTAACTCCCATTGGAAGCTCAGTGCCCAGACACCTTTGAAAATCCCACTAGATACCTATCTGCATCTTTAGACATCAAAACACCTTTGAAACTTTGGGCCCAAGTGACTTGCCTAAGGCCACCCAGGGCGTCTGTAGCAGGGCAAGGAATTGTGCAGCCTGACACTGGAACTTCTTTCAGAGCTGCACCTGAAGCATCTCAGAGCCCCTGAGCTCTGTCAGCACAGGCAGTGGAGTGTTTAATTATCATTTCCTATCAGTGTTTTCTGGAGCACATGGGCTCAGCCTTGCTATTACCCCAACTCAGGGCCTCTCTGTCAGATAAGAGTTCAATGATGTGCAATAAAAAAGGAGACTCTGACCCCCAGAGGCTCCCACTGGACATCGCTCCCCTCTGCAGCTCAATCAACTGATGCTTATTGTTACCCTTTGTCCCTGATGCTCGTCACTTGCCCCTTTCTGCTGCTGTTATCCAAGGTCATCATCTCAGCTGGATTGTAAATGATGGGGGAGGGGAGAATGCCCTGAGTAATGATCGGGAACAGTTGGACAGTAACTAGGGTGTCTTGATAGCTTTTCCCCTTAATTTTTAAATAGGATTTTTCTCTCCCATTCTCACCTCTTTCCTTGGAAACAATAATATGGCCACATAAAAGAACAGCTGATAAAATCACATTGTTAGTTTCTCTTTGCTCCTTCCTCTTCAGGAACTTGGGGTTTGCCACATTCAAAGTGAAAGCTGCACCTGAGTCTTATCTGAGCCTGGATTGGGCTGGGCTGTGAACGTCAGACTCTGGACCACCGTGTCCCTGCAGAATCACTCGGGTCAGCGCAAGGGCTGTTGTTACTTTCTGACATTTTCATTTTCAGGGACAGGGTGGCGGAAACCCAGAGGAGATTTCACAGAGGAGACAGAACTTTGTGAGCTCAGCTCAGTGCCCCCCTGTAACAATAGCCCAGGGGTTGCTAGGACCCTAACAATGCACATAGCAATACACAGGTGATGAGCTGTGCGCTAGGGTCAGTTCCAAGGCCCAGAGAGTCTCAGATACGTCAGAGCCCACTGATAAGAAATGTCATAAGAACATAAAACTGGCCACTTTGGGTCAGACCGGTGGTCCATCTAGCCCAGTATCCTGTCTTCCAACAGTGGCCAATGCCAGGTGTCCCAGAGCGAATGAACAGAACAGGTAATCATCAAGTGATCCATCCCCTGTTGCCCATTCCCAGCCTCTGGCAAACAGAGGCTAGGGACACTTCAAGAGCATGGTTTTGTATCCCTGCCCACCCTGGCTAATAGCCATTGATGGATCTATCCTCCATTAACTTATCTAGTTCTTTTCTGAACCCTGTTATAGTCTTGGCCTTTACAATATCCTCTGGCAAGGAGTTCCACAGGTTGATTGTGCATTGTGTGAAGAAATACTTCCTTATATTAGTTTTAAAGCTGCTGCCTATTAATTTCATTTGGTGACCACTAGTTCCAAATGTGGGATTGGAAGGGCCCTGGAGATGTCAACAAGTCCCAGGGCCGCCCAGAGGATTCAGGGAGCCTTGGGCAAAGCGGGGGAGCTGCAGCACTTGTACTCACCCGGCGGCGGTCCGGGTCTTCAGTGGCATTTCGGCGGCGGGGGGCCCTTCAGTCGCTCCGCGTCTTCGGCAGCACTGAAGGACCCCCCACCGCCGAAATGCCACCAAAGACCTGGACCACCACCGGGCCAGGGCTCGCGGGGCCCTTGCAGGGCCTGGGGCAAATTGCCCCACTTCTCCCCCACCCCGGGTGGCCCTGCCAAGTCCAGCCCCCTGCACTGAGGCAAGGTCCAATAAACTGACAGGGGTTCACCCTTGTCTCTGGGTGCAGTGGGGGAGGGGCATCCTCAGACAAGGCTTTGTGCAGACCTCATTTTGCTGCTCACAGGAGGCAATGCTGGGTAAGCCGAGGGCAGCAGAGAACAGCAGGAGGGAAGGGAGAGGGACTCAGCAGGGAGCCCAGCAGGGACATGGGGTGCTGGGCACACAGGTACTATTGCTGAGATGTAACGTGTTTGTCTATAATGCAGCTGCCACATTCAATAGGAGCAAGGCAGAGTATAGCACAGGGGAAGAGGGGTATGTGTGTGTGTGGTGGGGGGGGAGGGGGCAGCCAGAGTTGGTGTGCCAGGCTGGGCTGTCACCATGTGCATTTTCGGTGAGACCTTGCTAGAAAGGGATTAGGCAGAGGCAGCAGGCCCAGTAGTTAGAGCAGGAGATCTCTGGGAAGGATCCACTGCTGCAGGGAATCTGTGGGGGCGTGGGGGTGGCTGAAGGCAGAAGCCAGCAGAGCCATGTGCCAGGAATCTGCCCAGGCAATAACTCCAGGCCTGCCTGGCTCTGGGGCATGTCTACACTGGCTGTACTGCCGAGTTTGGCCAGCCAGGCTGGGGGGAAGCAGCCAGGCCTACGGCCCTTCTCTGGGTGGGGAGGAGAGGGGGCAGTGGCTGCAGGCAGGAGAGGGGGTGGCTGAAGAATCCACATGTGACACAAAGGTATTATATCTCTCCCCTCCCCGAAATCCCACTGCCTCCTGCTTCTCATTCAGGTGTTGGCCCTCACTCATTTGCTGGCCCCAAATGCAGTGTGTGTGTGTGGTGTGTGTATGTCATGTGAGGAGGGCAAGGGTTGTACTGGTACCGCGGGGCTGTATGGGACCCCAATGTCTCTGGGCCCCCTAGAGCACACACTGGTCAGTAACCCTGGCCCAGATCAGCAGCCTCTTGTATCGCCTCTTGTGTCACCCTCTTGTAATGTCAGAGGCGGCAGCTCCCCTCCCGTGAGAACGGCTTCGGGATGCTGGGGGAGGGGAAGGGGAGCTCTTCCTGTGGCAGCCCTGATCAACTGTTCAGCCCCAGGATGTGGGAAGAGCAGCGTGGTGGAGGGATGGAGCTTCCTGTATTATCAAGGGACAGGTTCCAGACTGTCCAGAATCACATCACCGTGAGAACATCGTGTGCTAGTTGCTGACACGGCCTGGCTGTGGATTGGAGCTGCGCAGGGAGCCCCATGTACCTGTATGCAAGGGAGCGCCTGTGGGGGGCAGCTGCTGCAATGGGTAGGCTGGGAGGCTGTGGGCTGAGGAGATGGTTCAGCCTCGTCTATGCAGCAAGATGAGCAGCAGCCCCTCCTGCCAAGTGGAGATGCAGCGGATAGTAGCAGAGAATGCTTTCCCCAGGAGAGATGACACCAGCTCCCTGACGGGAACAAATTGTACCAACAAAAGGGCCACAGGGCGGCTTTTTCTGGCATACCTATGTGGGCTGGGGGTGAGGCGGGTTCAAACTCCTAAGCAAGCTAGCTTTGCCAACACAACATTTATCTGTAGACCAAGCCACAATCTCTCGGGGCCTCCATAACACTGACACTGTCCATTGTAAGGGACTCGGTACAGTGGTGAGGCCCTTTCAGAACAAGAACGACTAGGCCAGCTCAACGCAGGCTGCCCCCCCACACACACACACTCACAGAGTCCCACATGGGCACTTGCAATTTTTGTCCTCAATTTTTTTTTAAATCGTATAAAATTCAGAGAATTGCAGCAGGATTTCAGAATGTCCTGGGGCCTAGGGCCCCTCATTTTAGCACCTCCCACACAATCTCCAAGAGCATCCCAGTGGCATCAGCTCCAAGTCAGGGGGATTCCCAGATTCCCTCAGGGCCACTCCCAAAGGAAGCCAGTCCCGGGGGCCCAGTGAGTGCGACGTGGCCAGTGAGTGTTAGGGAACGTCCTGCCATTTACCGCCCTAGGGACTCTTTGCTCATGAGGAGGAGTGAAACAGCCACAGGGAGCAGGACTGAGACCACCAAAGCGTTGCTGTACCCATCATGGAATCATAGAATATCAGGGTTGGAAGAGACCTCAGGAAGTCATCTAGTCCAACCCCCTGCTCAAAATAGGACCAACACCAAATAAATCATCCCAGCCAAGGCTTTGTCAAGCTGGGCCTTAAAAGGATGGTGTCATGAATATAAAGGGAAGGGTGACCACCTTTCTGTATACAGTGCTATGGGGTCCCTCCTGGCCAGAGGCACAAAATCCTCTTACCTGTAAAGGGTTAAGAAGCTCAAGCTGGCACCTGACCAAAAGGATCAATAAAGGGACAAGATGCTTTCAAATCTGGGTGGGGGGGAAGGCTTTGTCTGTCTGTTCTGTGTGCTTGCTGGAGTCAGATCAAGGAAGCAAGCAATCCAACTCCTATAGAGTTAGTAAGTATTTAGCAAGGAAATGTGTTAGTTTACTTTTATTTTGGCTTGTGTTTTCCTTTGTGTAAGAGGAGGTTTATGCCTGGTTTTGCATCTGAAGAAGTGAGGTTCTTACCCACGAAAGCTTATGCTCCCAATACTTCTGTTAGTCTCAAAGGTGCCACAGGACCCTCTGTTGCTTTTTACAGATTCAGACTAACACGGCTACCCCTCTGATACTATGCCTGGTTTTGTAACTTTAAGGTTTTGCTTAGAGGGGAGATCCTCTGTGTTCTTGAGTCTTTTGTTATTCTGTAAAGTACTTACCATCCTGATTTTACAGAGGTAATTCTTTTACCTTTTCTTTAATTAAAATCCTTCTTTTAAGAACCTGATTGATTTTTCATTGTTTTAAGATCCTAGGGTTTGGGTCTGTGTTCACCTGTACCAATTGGTGAGGATATATTCTCAAGCCTGCCCAGGAAAAGGGGTGTAGGGGCTTGGGGAGATATTTGGGGAAGGTAGGTCTCCAAGTGGCCCTCCCTAAATCTCTGTTTAAATCACTTGGTGGTGGCAGCGTTACCTAATCCAAGGTACAAGGAAGGATTTGTGCCTTGGGGAGTTTTTAACCTAAGCTGGTAGAAATAAGCTTAGGGGGTCTTCATGCGGGTCCCCATGTCTGTCCCCTAGAGTTCAGCGTGGGGAGGGAACCCTGACAGATGGAGATTCCACCATCTCCCTAGATAACCCAGTCCAGTGCTTCACCACCCTCCTAGTGAAATAGTGTTTCCTAATATCCAACCCAGACCTCCCCCACTGCAACTTGAGACCATTGCTTCTTGTTCTGTCATCTGCCACCATTGAGAACAGCCTAGCTCCATTCTCTATGGAACCCCCCTTCAGATAGTTGAAGGCTGCTATCAAATCCCCCCTCACTCTTCTCTTCTGCAGACTAAACAAGCCCAGTTCCCTCAGCCTCTCCTCATAAGTCATGTGCACTAGCACCCTAATCATTTTCATTGCCCTCCGCTGGACTGTCTCCAATTTGTCCACATCTCTTCTGTAGTGGAGGGACCAAAACTGGACACAATACTCCAGGTGCGGCGTCACCAGTGTCGAATAGATGGTCTGCTCTGTGCTGCAGACTCAGCCGTGTGAGGGGAGTTGGTCCCAGCACAATAGAGAGGGGATGGGGAATGGGGAGAGCTGGGGAAGGGAATCTGGTAGCTGGGCCAGGGGAAGGGGATAGAGGAAAGAACCCAGGAAGCTTTTTGCCCCTCACCCTATGTGTTAGTCCATGCCAGCCTCTTGCCTGCCCCTGCCCAATGTCCTTCTATCTTTGCATCTTCCTCCATGCCTGGAACACCCACCCTGACCTACTGCCCTGGGCCTGCAGATGTCTCCTCCTCCTCCCTGCTTACACCCATTAGTGAGCCCCTAAACCCAGCCCAGCCTGGAAGCTCCCAGGGCAGGAACCATAGAACATGCCCAGGGCACTGAGGGGGCTACAGAAATAACATGGGAGTAACCCTAGTAATTCCTCAGGCAGAGCTAAGGGGTAAATACAAGTCAGGAGACCAAGACCCAGAGAGTGTATGTGTGTGTGGGGGGGGGGCAAGGGGGATTGTGGGGGAGGGACAGAAGGGCTGAAAAGCAGAGCTGGGGGAATAATGTGCAGCATGTGATGTGTCCAGTGAGCTCAACCTCCATTCTGGTTTGTCAGCTGCCCAAGAACTGATCATAAATAGTTGCTAAATACGTTTGTCAAATACATTGATCTATGTTGTTACTTTCTGACAATTTCATTTTCAGGGGCAGGATAGCAAAACCCAGAGGAGATGTCACAGAGGAGACAGAACTCTGTGAGCTCAGCTCAGTGGCCCCCATAACAATAACCCAGGGGTCTCTAGGACCCTAACAACACACACTGCAATACACAGGGTGATGAGATGTGCCCTAGGGACAAACCCAGCAGCCAATGGGAATCTCACCATTGATTGCAATTGGTCAGGCTCCAAGTCCCAGAGCGTCTCAAACAGAGCAGAGCTCATGGATAGAAATGTCAGGCTGGATAGGCCCTGGAGAAGTCACCAAGTCCAGCCCCCTGCGCTAAAGCAGGGTCCAGTAAACCTGACTGGCAGGGCTTCACCCTGGTCTCTGGGTGGGGCAGAGGCATACTCAGACCATGCTTCATGCAGACCTCGTTTTGCTTCTAACCCGAGGCGATGCTGGGCAAGCCAAGGGCAGCAGAGAACAGTGGAAGGGAAGGGAGAGGGGCTGAGTGGGGAGCCCAGCAGGGACACGTGGTGCTGGGCACACAGGCGATATTGCTAAGCTGTAACGTGTGTCTATAACGCAACTGCCACATTCAATAGGAGCGAGGCCGAGCAGTGTGTGGGGGAAGGGGTGGCAGCCAGAGTGGGTGTGCCAGGCTGGGCTGTCACCATGTGTGTTGTCTGTGTAACTTTGCTAGAAAGGATTAGGCAGAGGCAGCAGGCCCAGTGGTAACAGCAGGAGATCTCTGGCCCTATTTACAGCTGAGCTAATGGCTCCCTGCCCTTTACTGGTCCCCCCGATATGCTGAGCTGGATGGGCCTGTCTCCAGTAATTCCCTCTAATACCTTCCCTCTGCCCAACCCCGCTCCCTTGTCCACATCTGTACTGGTGGCCCCTCTCTGGGAAGTTCAGGAGGGGTGGGTGGTGCTGTATTACTCTGAGGTGGGTTAGTGATGAAGGAGCGATGAAGGCCACAGTATAGTCAGCACATTTGTTTATTCCCCTGTTCGCTGTTAATGGTTATCAGTATCAGTGATGGTGTGTTAGTGCCTAGGAACCCCAGTCACAGATGTGTAACAAGAGACTCCCTGGCCCAGAGAGCTCACAATCTACACAACAGACACAACAGGAGTGAGGCCTGGTCTACACTACGAGTTTAGGTCAAATTTAGTAGCGTTAAATTGAATTAAGCCTGGACACGTTCACACGGCTAAGTCCCTTTTTTCGACTTAAAGGGCCCTTTAAACCGATTTCTTTACTCCACCTCCAACGAGGGGATTAGCAATAAAATCGGCCTTAGCAGGTCGGAATTGGGGTAGTGTGAACGGAATTCGACGTTATTGGCCTCCAGGAGCTATCCCACAGTGCTTCATTGTGACTGCTCTGGACAGCACTCTCAACTCAGATGCACTGACCAGGTAGATAGGAAAAGCCCCGCGAATGTTCGAATTTCATTTCCTGTTTGCCCAGTGTGGAGAGCACAGGTGACCACGCAGAGCTCATCAGCACAGGTAACCATGGATGGAGTCCTAGGATCGCAAAAGAGCTCCATCATGGACCGAACGGGAGGTACGGGATCTGCTCGCCATATGGGGAGATGAATCAGTGCTAGCTGAACTCCGTAGCAGTAAACGAAATGGCAAAATATTAGAAAAGGTCTCCAAGGCCATGAAGGACAGAGGCCATAACAGGGATGCACAGCAGTGCCGCGTGAAAATTAAGGAGCTAAGACAAGCCTACCACAAAGCCAGAGAGGCAAACAGAAGGTCCGGGGCAGAGCCGCAAACATGCCGCTTCTACGCAGAGCTGCATGCCATGCTAGGGGGTGCAGCCACCACTACCCCAACCATGTGCTTTGACTCCTTCAATGGAGAAACACACAGGTAAGCAGGTTCGGGCTATGAGGAAGATGAGGATGAAGATAATGTAGATAGCTCACAGCAGCAAGGAAGCGGAGAAACCGGTTTCCCCAACAGCCAGGATATGTTTATCACCCTGGACCTGGAACCAGTAACCCCCGAACTCACCCAAGGCGTGGTCCCAGACCCTGAGGGCACACAGGGGACCTCTGGTGAGTGTACCTTTGTAAATATTACACATGGTTTAAAAGCAAGCGTGTTTAATGATTAATGATTAATTTGCCCTGGCAATCGCGGCCAGTACAGCTACTGGAAAAGTCTGTTAACGTGTATGAGGATGGAGCGGAAATCCTCCAGGGACATCTCCAGAAAGCTCTCCTTCATGTACTCCCAAAGCCTTTGCAAAAGGTTTTTTGGGGAGGGCTGCCTTATCCCGTCCGCCATGGTAGGACACTTTACCACGCCAGGCCAGTAGCACATAGTCTGGAATCATTGCATAACAAAGCATGGCAGCATATGTTCTCGGTGTTTGCTGGCATGCAGACAACATCCATTCCTTATCGCTCTTTGTTATCCACAGGAGAGTGATATCATTCACGGTCACCTGGTTGAAATGGGGCGATTTTATTAAGGGGACATTCAGAGGTGCCCGTTCCTGCTCTGCTGAACAGAAATGTTCCCCACTGTTAGCCACGCCGTGGGGGGGAGGGGTGAAGTGATCATCCCAGAGATTTGGGGGGGGGGTGTTAGTTGGGTTTGTGCTGCATGTTAACCCGGAAACCGCAGCCCCTTTTAAATGGCCAACCCAACGGGTGCTTGGTATGGGAAAGGAGGGTGCCACTGTTTGAAACCATTCCCACATGTTAAGAAGGTTAAAAAAGCCAAAAGACTGTGGCTTACCATGGCTGCCTGCAAGCCGAAATCTGTTGCCTGGCACTGCGTGAGTGATCTCTCACACCAAACCGGCAGGCCCTCAATATAAGAGGAAAAATGTGACCTTGTAACGAAAGTACATGTGCTGTGTAATGTGAACAGCAAAATTTAACGTGAAAGAGTGTACCCATTGTTCTCTAAAATGTGTCTTTTTTAACCATCTCTCCCTTCTCCTCCACCAGCTGCAAATGTTTCTCCTTCACAGAGGCTAGTGAAGATTAGAAGGAGAAAACGGCAGACTCGGGCTGATATGTTCTCGGAGCTCCAGATGTCCTCCCACGCTGACAGAGCACAGCAGAACGCATGGAGGCAGTCAATGTCAGAGTGCAGAAAAGCACAATATGAACGAGAGGAGAGGTGGCGGGCTGAATCGCGGGATGAACAGAGCAAGTGGCGGGCTGAAGATGATAGGTGGCGTCAGCTTGCAGACAGAAGGCAAGAGTCAATGCTCTGTCTACTGGAGCATCAAACTGATGTGCTCCAGCGTATGGTTGAGCTGCAGGAAAGGCAGCAGGAGCAGAGACCGCCGCTACAGCCCCTGTGTAACCAACAGCCCACCTCCCCAAGTTCCATAGCCTCCTCAACCAGACGCCCAAGAACACGGTGGGGGGGGCCTCCGGCCACCCAGTCACTCCACCCCAGATGATTGCCCGAGCATCAGAAGGTTGGCCTTCAATAAGAGTTAAAGTTTTAAACTGTAGTGTGTCCTTTTCCTTCCCTACTCCCCCACCCATCCCGGGCTACCTTGGCAATTATCCCCCTAGTTGTGTGATGAATTCATAAAGAATGCATGAATGTGAAGTAACCATGACTTTATTGCCTCTGCATGTGCTGCTCGAGGGTGGGAGGGGAGGGTGGGGTGGTTGGTTTACAGGGAAGTAGAGTGAACCGGGTGGGGTGGGGGCGGACGGTTCATCAAGGAGAAACAAACAGAAGTTTCACTCCGTAGCCTGGCCAGTCACAAAACTCATTTTCAAAGCTTCTCTGATGCGCACCGCGCCCTGCTGTGCTCTTCTAACCATCCTGGTGTCTGGCTGCACGTAATCAGCAGCCAGGCGATTTGCCTCAATCTCTCACTCCGACATAAATGTCTCCCCCTTACACTCACAGATATTGTGGAGTGCACAGCAAGCAGCAATAACAATGGGGATATTCTTTTCGCTGAGGTCTGAGCGAGTCAGTAAGCTGCGCCAGCGCGCTTTTAAACATCCAAATGCACATTCTGGAAAAGACCTTTCCAACACTCAGCTGGACAGCATAGCAGAGTTCATCAAACAACTGGGGTTAAAATCAGGAAAAAGGGGAAGGGAAGGGAATGTCTGTGGGGAACATGGCAAGGAGCTCACATGGTTCTGTAAGGAGATTGCCAAAGCTCTTTGTGAAGATTGCAAAGGATCCCCGACTCACCGCTCTCACGCTGTGATTCCCATGGCAAAGGCTGCTCATGGGTCCAAGGTAGGGGTGTTTTGCTAGCTAATTAAATCACTTCAAGGCCCTGTGTCACCCCCTCTCTGGACTGACGCCAGTCTGCTGTGGGTGGGCCTAACCCCAGGATCCCATGTGCTTCTGGGCCTCTCAGACACACTCCCAGCTGCAGACCCCATGTCTGCCACCCTGCTTTGTGGAGTGCTCCTGCACAGCCCAGCTGCCTTAACCCCACGAACCAGTGCTGCTGCCCTGCCAAGCTCCAAGTCACATACACACGCTCCACACACTGTGCAGATTTCCAGCTTGCTGTGCGCACGCTGAGTTCTCAACTGACCCTTTCAGGGACAATGTGTCAGCCGAGTCGAGAACACTGGCCTAGGAAAGGGATTTCTGAACCATGGGCCTTTGTACCAAAAAAAAAAAAAAAAAAAAGCCGCAATCGCGATCTGCGGCGGCAATTCGGCGGGAGGTCCTTCACTCCCAGGCGGAGTGACGGACCCTCCACCGAATTGCTGCCGAATACCTGGAACTGCCGCCCCTGTCCGGAACGGCCGCCCCAAGCACCTGCTTGAGAAGCTGGTGCCTGGAGCCGGCCCTGATTCAGATGTACCAATAGTCAAAAAGGCTATTAGCTGTAATCTGTGCAATTTAAATGAACAAGTCTACAATCCATGATCCCATGGTCCTACACCACTCCGAGCCTAAGACGGGTTGACATATTTTAAGGACAATGAAGCCATCAAAGCCAGATGGAAGGAGCATTTTGAGTCACTCCTGAATCGTGAGTCAACCGTCTCTAATGCCACCATCGAATCTATACCTCAGTGACATGAAAGAGAATCTCTTGCTGATCCTCCTGCCCTTGAAGAAGTAACATGATCCATCATGCAAATGAAGAACAGCAAGGCAGCAGGGCCAGATGCTGATGACATCCTCGTGCACACTAAGACTGACCTTCAGTTCACACTGGATTTTTTTGCACAAGCTCATCGAAGCCTAGGACTCTGACTCAATATTCGGAAGACTAAAGTGCTCCATCAGCCCGCCTCAGGCCTTTTACATAACCCATAAGACAAATATGACTCCTACACTCCTTTAGGGATGCAAACCCAACTGTCTGGAGAGGTACCACCGACAATGCTTCTGGAAGATCCTTCGCATCAAATGGGAAGATTGCTACGCTAACGCCAGCATCCTCACTGAAGCCAATGTCACCAGCACTAAGCAATGATTCTCATGAACCAGCTTCATTGGGCTGAACATTGTGTGCGGATGCCATACTCTCGCCTCCCAAAACAAGCCATCTACTCTCAGATCACCCATGGTCAGAGATCCCGTGGTGGTCAGAGGAAACGCTACAAATAGACACTGAAAATGTATCTCAAGAAAACTGATGTGGACATCACAAGCTGGGGGTAGCAAGCCACCAACTGACCTCAGTGGTCAGCCTCCATCAGGTAGTGGCCCGCTTCGAGGAGAAGCGCCTTTCCCTCAAAGCTGAAGGAAGGAAAAAGAACTTTCTCACAATGGGGAGCTGACCCGCTAGGAAATGTCTGTACCTACTGCGGGCAGATCTGTGGTTCCAGGATTGGACTCCTGAGATATCTCAGGACCCATAAGTAAATCTGTGGTAGAGATCATCCGCGAACCAAGGAACTGCCGATGATGATGATTTCAGCTGAAAAATGTTGCCCAACTCTAGTGATAAAAAACATCACAAGAGAGCATGCCCAAAACAGGAAACAAACAAACAAAAACTGCCTGTGTTTGACTTTGCAAACATAACAAAATGGATGAAGGTAGCAGGGGTGGGGAGAGAACCACTGTACTAAAATTTTTAACAGCTATTACACATTATTAATTCCTCTTTTTTGTCTTTTAGAAGAAATTCTTGCTGAACTTGGTAAGTTCAATTTTTCCTATTCCTTGTTTCTGGAGTCCCCTGAAACCTCTCCCACTAAGGGATGAGGCTTTCCTGACCTGTGCATCCCCCCAAAAAAACAACAGTCCTACATCTCCTTCCTTTCCTCATCTTTCCCCTCCCAATTCTGCCAGATCATCACACCTCTCTGCCCCCAAGTTCTATCCTCATCCCACATAGCCGACTCCTCCCTGCCTTCACTTGACCCCACTTGATCACACGGTGCATTTGAGACAGGTGTGTTTTAAACCACTAACTGTAAATCTGTCCCTCTCTTTCACAAGCACAACACATTGTGTTCAACCGTTGGAATATCACCATAACCATGGCAGAACGAAAGCTCATAATTTGCCTTTTTCTCCTTCTAGCAACCTTGCGATCTGAAATGAAGAAAGACAAAGGTAATTTCTGGGACCAGTGGGGTGTATTCAAAAGACTAGCAAAGGGGAAATAAACACAGCTTCTGCTCTTCCTTTAAGATGAAAGAAGAAGGGCTGAAACACTGTTTTTTAGAATGTGATTGTTCAATATATTAGCAATTCAGGTCCTGCCTAGGACCATGGAGGGCAGAGGGAGGCAGGGAACGGAGCAGAGCAAAGAGGAAACCAGCAAACTGAAAAGGCCAGAGGCTGTCTGGGCAGCAGGCTATTGCTGCTTTGCCGGCTACTGCTGGAGGAATCCTTCTGGCTGCAGGGGCTTGGAACACCTCTAAGTTTTCCTGCTGTCATTTCCCCCATCGCCATGTGGCTGGGCAAGGAGGTTACATGGGGCTGGTTCCCCTGTGGTCAGGGGGACTCTGGTTGGGTCTCAGCCCTGGCACCAGGTGCTTTTGTTGCTTCTCAAGCTCTTCTCTCCCACCAGAGAAATGAAGAGCCTGATCGAACATTGTGCCAGCAAAATCAGCTGCCTCAATTGTTCTCCAACCATGTCGTCCGCTCCCTACTCAAATCCCTCCCCTGGCTCCTCTTCTACTTCTGCAGCAAATTGTAGCTTCTCCTCAATGCCAAGGATCAGCACCCAGGAGCTGGATATTTTGTAAGAGGGGCTGCTCTCCTGTCCTGGCATCTGTGGGGTGTCCCACAACCTCAGCCAGAGGTGGATGAATTTCAGGTTCAGAGATGGGCTCCCAGGATGATCAGGGTCATGGAGGGCCTGCCGTAAGAGAGGAGACTAAAAAAACTGAGCTTGTTTTGGGTAGCAAAGGGAAGGCTGAGAGGGGATGTGATTGCTCTTTGCGAATGCATCAGGGGAGTAAACAACGTGGAGAGAGATGAACTGTTGAAGCTAACAATCAAATCGATCAAGAAGAAATGGGGATTATCTGGCCTTGAATTCAATTCAGGCTGGGAACTAAAGGTTTCTACCCATCAGAGGAGTGAGGTTCTGGAGCAGACTGCCAGGAAGTGTTGTGAGAGAAAACAACAGGTATTTAAAGGTATTTTCAGGTATTTAAAAGGGTGTCATAAGGAGGAGGGAGAAAACTTGTTCACCTTAGACTCTAAGGATAGAACAAGAAGCAATGGGTTTAAACTGCAGCAAGGGAGGTCTAGGTTGGACACGAGGAAAAAGTTCCTAACGGTCAGGGTGGTTAAACACTGGAATAAATTGCCGAGGGAGGTTGTGGAATCTCCATCTCTGGAGATATTTAAGAGTAGGTTAGATAAATGTCTATCAGGGATGGTCTAGACAGTATTTGGTCCTGCCATGCGGGCAGGGGACTGGACTCGATGACCTCTCGAGGTCCCTTCCAGTCCTAGAATCTATGAATCTATGAAACAGAACTAATGTTAAAATGGAACTTGCTAAGTTTTTTAATAGGATTTTATGAAGGGGCTGTGATGGGGATCCCAGGATGTCACCTGGACTGGGGGACTGCTGAGCCCTCTGTCCCACCACTGGGTGGTTGTTGGCAAGCTACAGACCTCTGGCAGGTTCTGCATTTACACGGATATCCACAGGAAGGGACACACCTAGCTGAGTTACATGAATGCTTCTCCCAGCCACTCATGAATCGTCAGCAGAGAGGCTCCAGCCAATCCTCACAGCTCCCCAGCCTAGGACCCCAGAGCTGAAGTGTCTTGCGCTGGTCAGAAGCCTGAGCAATGTAAGTTCATTACCCAGTCTGCCCCTCCCTCAATGTGGAGAGGACACACACTAACCTTTGTATCCTGAGCTGAGATTTTCCAAGCACTTCAACTATTTTATGTAAAATATAAAACAGATTTAATAACTACAGAAAGATAGATTTTAAGTTATTATAAGTAGCAGACATAGAGATCAAAGTTGGTTACCTAAGAAAGAAAAGTAAATTTGCAATCTGAGTTCTATAAACTAAACAGGATTTGAATCAAGCAGTGTCTCACCCTGACAGATGGTACAAACAGGTCACAGATCTTCAATACAGTGGCTGGGTCTCTCCTCCAGCACCGGACCACCCTCCACAGTTCAAAGTCTTTGTCCGCTAGATGTTTCTTCCAGGTGTTGAGTTGTGGCAGGAGTGAAGCCAATCACGATGTCACATCCCTTCTTTTATAGTTTCTTCCAGTTTGCTGCAAAGATCTATGCTTGCAAGGTGGGGGTCTGCCTCCATTGGTCAAGTAATCTCCATTGTCTACGTGACCTCTCTGAGAAATCTTCTGGGATGGCTGCTGGGAAAGTGAATTCCCTTTAATGGCCCATCAGCACATCTGGCTACTCCATTGTTGCACCTGAAAGGCTGGTTGTGGATGTTTCCAACCTCACAACATATTTCAGTAACACACACCTAGCAAAACTTCATAACTTCACATACAATCATAGCACATACAATCCAACAGGATATTAATGTTAAACAGATCAAGAATTTTAAAATGATACTTTACAATGGATACTTTGTAGGAAACATATCATAATTATATGATGGGGTGAATATAGGGATTTCAGGGGGCTGCTTTGAGGTACAAAGTGCCACAGGAGCTGTCTGTGAGAGCAGGGGACTGGAGTAAGTGCAGGCTTCACTAGGGAAAAGGTCCAGGTGTATATCAAGGTAGGCTGCATGGATGTAGCTAACAGTGAAGTCTGATAATGGAGCAGCAACTCTGCTGTAGTTAGGATTGAGACTCGCAGTTTAAAAGATAACTTTTCTCACTGAGCTAAAACTGATTGAAAACTGCTCTGCCTGATGGGAATGGTATGTTGTGGACATGGTGGGACACAGCTTAAAAGGGGCAGAACTAAGGATGCTTTGAACAGGTGGCATGTAACTTAACTTTGTATTTCCTGGATTTCAGAGGTGTTAGCGCAGTGTACAGTCCAGCCCAAGGTGTGCACCATCATCTCTGACACAGCTGTCATTTCAAATAGCAGCAAAGCAGGGTACAATGGATTTACTGAGTACATGTTGTCGTTTTCAGTCAGACAGTGGAAGAGATAAAATTTTCCATCGAATGGAGGAAATCTGTTTCCCTGCTGTATATTCAAAGCAACGTGCTGTAATTTCAGACAAGAAAGTTTACTTCACACCTTTTGAAATTCAGGAGAATAGCAATGGTTGAGCATCAGAGAGCACAGTTATTTTATAACAGTGCAAAGAGCTGAGGTATTCAGATGTAACAAAGGTCAAAAAGTCTATCAGCTACAACCTCTCCAACTTAACGCCTCTGCTCCCTGGTCTGTGCAGGCAGACTGGTTGGTGAATGACAGGGTCAGAGAAAGAGCTGTTGAAATAATTGATTTTTTGTTTGTCTGGTAGTTATAAAAACTTCAAAACTATTTCATTGTGATTTGGGGCTTTTGAAAACATTGTTTAAATTAAAAGCTAAGTCAGTTTGGAAATGAAGGGCTAGATTTAAAGAGGTGGTCAGTGATAGCAGGGGACTGGCTCAATGATTCAGGTGGTTCCTTCCAGTCCTATGTTGTTAGGTTTCACAAGGTGCCTTAGGCCAGATCTACACCACAAACATCTCGGTATAACTACGTCACTCAGGGATGTGAAAAATTATACCGACCTAACCCTGGTGTAGACAGCGCTTTGTTGACGAGAGAGCTTCTTCATCTCTGCAGTGCTGTACATGTAGACAAGCCATGACGCGTCATTCTAAAAACTAAGGAGCACCTCCTTAGTTTTTCGAATGATGCGTCATGGCTTGTCTACATGTACAGCACTGCAGAGATGATGTCCCTCTGATCACCGATAGCCCAGTTATTAAGTCACTCAGACGAACTGCGGCGGCCCAGCTTTGAATCCCTGCTCTCCCCTTTCCTAGGCGAGTGCCCTAACTGCAGGGCTGCTGGCTATTCTAAGTGGGTCTCTCTCAATCTCTCTGTCGAAGCTGTTCTAGGTGGTATAAATCATTAAATAGTCTTAGGCACAGAGACTGAAACCCAGGAGCTCACCCCTCCCCAGTGACCATCCTAATCCCTACCCTACAGAGCCTACACTTGCTTTCTGGGCCAATGAGTATTAAATATTAAGGTACATAAGTATTTTCATAAATATTCTCTAAGGTATATTAAGTATTAAACATATAAAGGTGACAGCCCTGCCAGAGTTAAGGTTTAGATCAGGCCTGTGTTTGAAGCTGGTCTTTCCTAACTGCTCTAAAATCAGCGTGGTTCCTTGGATTGCCCTGACATATGATGTGGCTCCTGGGAACACAGGTTTCTATTACTGATCCATATTTGACCATTTGACTTTGCAAAAATACAAAAAAGGACAGGGGAGAAAAAATACCTCTATTATGAAACATCTTAACAACTATCATCATTTTCATACATTATTTATTTTTCTTTATTTGTCTTTTAGAGGAAATTCTTGCTAAATCTGGTAAGTTCCATTTTCCCTCTTCCTTCTACCTGGAGTACAGAGAAACACCTCCCACTAAGGGATGGGAGTTGTATGATCTTTTGAAAATTGTTTTTAATGTGGAACCTTAACATTTTATTTCTACACATTTAAGAATCTGATTAAAAAACTAGAAATAAATAAGTTAAAAGGTCTTGTTAGAAATGTTTGCTGACACCTCTTCTTGCTGACACCTCCACAAGCTGTTTTGTTTTCAAATATAGCAATATTTGAAATGTATTCATTGTTATGTTTTTTAAATGTGTGAGAGATTGAAGAGATGAATGAAAAGCATAGTTCCACTTTTTCTACAATGAACTGGAAAAAGTATAGCTATATATATAGCACCACTTAAGAGCTTAAAATAAGAGTCTAGCTAAGGCTTGGTCTACACATGAAAATTCTATCAGTGTAGCTACATTGGTCAGGGGTATGAAAGTCTTCCAGGCCAGTGGAAGAGTGCTTCCATCACCTTAGCTAACATCATTCCCCCTTGTGCTCCGGGGGGAAAGGGGGCTGCACACTCCGGCAGATCAAAGCAAGTTCGATATAACGCGGTTTCACCTATAACGCGGTAAGATTTTTTTCGCTCCCGAGGACAGCATTATATCGAGGTAGAGGTGTATCTGACTGATTTGCAGAATATTGGCTAAATCAGCTAGGGAGAGAAACCTTTCTCTAGACATTGCCCTTCCAGAGATCTGCTTTGTTGGTGGAAGAAACTGTTGTTCTGAGATTATTTATTATTATACCCAGGGATTTCAAAGGAGTTTGAATCCTCCTTTTATCTCTGGCACTAAGTTCACTTTGAAGCTCAGAAGCAAACTCTGAGTGCACCTCAGACTGCTGTAGGAAACAAACAGGATGGTGGGAAAAAGGTCTGGGATAAGTTTAAAGAATTATCATTAGTGCAGCCCTGTGGGTTTGGGTGAAATATAACACACCCAGAGCCTTCTGCACTCAGGCCCAGATCCACAAAGGAACTTGGGCACTATGCCTAACTTTCAGCTAGCCCCTCCCCTCCCCCCCCGTGGCATCTACAAAGCCTCAGTCAGGCACCTAGGCCCCTGATACCATGTGTGGGGAGACGTGAGGCCTATGAATGTGATTCACACAAACTAGGCAATGAGAGATGCTCAGAAGTGGAGTGTGACCCTTGCTGGAGAAACACAGCCCAGCCCTGGACAGTGCTGCAGCGGCGTGGCTCCAGCAGGGCCTGAGCTCCCGCCGCTCGGCCGCAACTCGCAATCCCGCCCCTTACCTAGGGTTACCATTCGTCCGGATTTACCCGGACATGTCCTCCTTTTGTGTGCTAAAAATAGCGTCCGGGGGGAATTTGTGAAGCACTCACAATGTCCGGGATTTCCCCCTCCCCCGGCAGAGCAGAGCGAGCGGCTGGGAGGGCTGCAGGGAAGTCCCGGGCTGGACTCAGGAGCAGCTGTAGAGGAGCCGGATCCGCCCTGCATTCTGAGCCGGCAGCTCCCTTGCAGCCCAGTCCGGCAGCACTGTGCAGGGCCAGGGACCGGGTTTTGTTGTGCAGGGCCAGGGACCGGGTTTTGTTGTGCTGGGGAGCTCAGCCACGTGTCCGGCTCGGCTGCACAGAGCCCAACACCCTGTTCTGAGCAGCAGGGTAAGGAGGTCAGGGGGCAGGAAGGTTCTGGAGGGGGCAGTCAAGAAACGGGGGGGAGGCTTTTTGGGGGGAGTGGAGAAAGTTTTGGGCAGTCAGGGTACAGGTAGGGGGTAGGGTCCTGGGGGGCAGTTGGGGGGGGTCTTAGGAAGGAGCAGTTAGGGGATAAGGAACAGGGAGGCTTAGGTAGGGGGTGGGGTTCTGGAGGGCAGTTAGGAGCAGGGGTCCCAGGAGGGGGCAGTCAGGGGACAAGGAGCGGGAGGGGTGGGGGTTTGGGAGTTCTGGGGGGGGCTGTCAGGTGGCAGGGGTGGGGAGATGGATCGGAGCAGTCAGGGGACAGGGAGCAGAGGGGTTTAGATGGGTTGGGAGTTCTGGGGGGGCTGTCAGGGGGTGGGGAGTGGTTGGATGGGGCGTGGGAGTCCCAGGGGTCTGTCTGGGGGTGGGGGTGTGGATAAGGGTTGGGGCAGTCAGGGGACAAGAGGCAGGGAGGCTTAGATAGGGGGTGGAGTCCTGGGGGGCAGTTAGGGGCAGGGGTCCCAGGAGGGGGCAGTCAGGGGACAAGGAACGGGGGGAGGGTTGGGGGTTCTGGGGGGGTGGGAAGTGGGAGGGGCAGAGGCGGGGCTAGGGCGGGGCTCCTCCCGTCCTCTTTTTTTCTTGCTGAAATATGGTAACCCTACCTTACCTCGCGGCTCTGAGCGGGAGGAGCTCAGGCCCCGCCCGAGCCATGCCGCTGCAGCGCTGTCCAGGGCTGCTCCTGGATGCGGCGCGCCGTGGCGCTGGGGGATGGGGGAAGGCAGAGGCGGGGGGGAGCCTATGACGTTCTCGTGGGGGCCCCTGCGGGGCCTGGGGCAAATTGCCCCACTTGCCCCCCCAGGCAGCCCTGGCTATAGGAAAGAGAAGACGTGAGGGAGGAAGAGGACACAGGAAGTGAGGGGCAAAGTCTCACATCCCAGGTGGTGGTGGGTTTTAGCCAGACCCAATGGAGGTAGTGATGTCATCTGGGTCCCACATTCTGGCCTGGTCTGGTCAGGTGCCTTTCAGGCTCAGGATGACAAAGATCCAACGGTGTCATGGGGGATCCCGGGGTTCCAGGGGACAGTGGGGGTGGCAGCCATGATGATGCAGCTCACTCCATTCAGTCACCCCTCCCCCCATCAGCAGTGAGTCTCAGACTCTCCTGCCACAGGCTTTTCTTTCAAGAACCCCACAGGGAAGGGAGAGGTGGAATAGCTCTGTTCACTCATTATATTGTCCACCAATTACACCCAGTTTCTGACACACCAATTTTGGTCTCCTTAGTACCAGTCCCACACGTCGCTTGTTCACCAGGCATGAGCTTAACTCAATCCTTGAGTTATAGCAGGAGGTCTCTTTGTCTGGGCTATTTCAGTCTGTTTCACTCCCCTTTCAACCCCTTTCCTCTCAACTAGGGTGACCAGATGTCCCGATTTTATAGGGACAGTCCTGATTTTTGGGACATTTTCTTATATAGGCTCCTATTACCCCCCACCCCTGGTCCCGTTTTTCACATTTGCTCTCTGGTCACCCTACTTTCAACATTTATTACCATGGGTTACTGTGACTTTTGATGAGCTCTCACTCATGTCTGCCAGCGGCGCTCACAGTCAGGGTCAGCCTGTAGGGACAGTTATCACAACGGGGGTTGAAGGGAGGGGGGGTTTCTGCCTTCACCCCTTGGTGAGGAGACGAATATGGGGAATGAAGGGACGGCAAGGGGGACCCACCTGTCACTGAAAGGGGGGTTCATGACAAGTACAGTTATAATAGTTTTCAGTCTTATAACACATTTACGATCTTTTCAACTTAAAATTACCTATCCCCTCCCCATTCTCTGCCCCCTATTTCAGCTCCTACTGTCCTCTACTGCAGTCCTTCCCCTTCCCCCCACTCCCTACCCCCCCTTCAGCTGCTGTCCCCCTTCCTGTCCCGAGGTTTTTTAACCCATTCCCTTGAATTCCCCACAGTGCATGTGACTCTGGATCCAGACACAGCTCATCCTGAACTCATCCTGTCTGAGGATCGGCGGGGTGTGAGATGGGGAGACACACGGCAGGACCTGCCCAACAATCCTGAGCGATTTGATCGTTGGCACTGTGTGCTGGGCTCTCCAGGGTTCACCACGGGGAGTTGGTACTGGGAGGTGGAGGTGGGGGATGAGGAATTCTGGGCCATCGGGGTGGCCAGGGAGTCTGTGTGGAGGAAAGGCTGGATCGGCATTTCCCCTGAGGAGGGGATCTGGGCCATGAATTGGTGGGGATGGGTGTCTAAGGTTCAACCTGCCCCTCAGAGCACCCTGCCCCAGAGCAGCTGGCACCGGCAGGTTCGGGTCTGTCTGGACTATGAACAGGGGCAGGTGGCATTTTTCAGTGCTGATAATGAGGCCCCGATCTTCACTTTCACTGAGGCCTCCTTCGCTGGGGAGAGAATCCGTCCTTTCTTTCAGATGAACTCCCAGCTCAGACTGGGTCCCTGAGATGGAGGGACGGGGGTGACATTCACCCAGGGCCGTCCTTAGGCATACTCAGCATACACAGCTGTGTAGGGCACCGGAAAATTCGGGGCACCTCCTGGGTCTTAGTGTCCACCCCCCCACCTTCCTATCCCTGTTCTGACCCTTCCTGCAGGCTCCCACAGCTGGCTGCTGCAGCCTGGTGTCTCTTACTCCGGAAGGGAGCTAGTAACTTAAAAGTGAAAAAGCCTCCAGCCTGCCAATCCTATTAGCACAACATTGAAACTGTTAAAGAGCCATTCGAGTGGTAATGAAGCCATTTAACAGGCATTTGCCAACCCCTAGGTATATACTGTCAGGGTACGTCTATACTTACTTCCTGGTCCGGATGTAAGCGATCGATCTTCTGGGATCGATCCCGGAAGTGCTTGCCGTCGACGCCGGTACTCCAGCTCGGCGAGAGGAGTACGTGGCATCGACAGGGGAGCCTGCCTGCCGCGTCTGGACCCGCGGTAAGTTCGGACTAAGGTACTTCGAATTCAGCTACGTTATTAGCGTACCTTAGTCCGAAGTGGGGGGGTTAGTGTGGACCAGGTCTCAGTTTCTGAATTTACTGACAAAAACAGTTGTGCATTACTGTAATATTTACTCAGAATATGTTAGTCTACGGGACCTTATTTTTAAAGCAAATTTTAAACTATTTCATTAGAAGATTGCTGAAGATTATGAAATCACATCTCTAAAAAATCCTTGCATAGAGTTTTAGATCCACGATCTGAGTATTCACCTTTAGCCTCACATGCTTGGCTCTTCAGACATATAGTTTTTAAAATAAATCCTTCAAAAGACCACTCTTATCTAAAATACATATTTTAATTTTAGTTACTATAGTACAAAAAACTTGCTTCCAAAGTCTCCCTGTCCTTTCTGTCCATCCCTTTCTCCCTTCACCCCCCTGTTGAAGAGAGGCTAGCCCTTAAAGGGACAACGCTTTCCTTCCAGATAGCTGGACAAACAAGTTTCCCTTTCTTTACCTCTGAACTATTTGATGAACTAGTTTTAAGAGAACCCTCCAGCACAATCAGTACCTTAGTAAGATTTAAAATCCTTTGTTATGCCTAAAATCTTTGGAAACATAAAGTTGGTGAAATTTCATAAACATGTCTGGTTATGGAGATAACACAAAATAAATTAGTGTTCCCTTTTTCTAAAAGCAATGAACATTGTTATGAACATACTAAACCTCTGTGACTGATTAATTTAAAATAATGTCTTTGTTTCAGTCAATTAAAAATGTAGTAATCTAGAACGATTACTTTATGATCTGTTGAACCGTAATATCCTGTTGGATTGTCTCTGCTATCATTGTGTGTGAAGTTATGAGGTATTGCCTTTTGTGTTACTGAAATATGTCATGGGGTTGGGAGATGCCCAAAGCCAGCCTTTCAGTAGGGACAAAGGAGCAGCCATCAGTGGCCAGACAGGAGTTAAGGGCTCATCAACACTCAATCCACTATCCCAGAGACTTTTTGGAGAAGGCACGTATGCCATGGGGATACGCTAACCCACGTCACAGCAAGAATCTTTCGAGCAGCCGGAAAAAAGTATAAAAGAGGAAGAGTGACATCATTACTTGGCCTCTCTCCCCGCTCAGCTCAACACCTGGAAGATTGTCTGAAAGACAAAGGCTTTGTCAACACCACTTCTGTTGGTAAAATTTCTGTCGGTCAGGGGTGCGAAAAAAGAAAGCCCTGACAGACAACTGTCACAGACAGAAGTGCTGATATGGACAGCGCTATGTTGGCAGTAGAGGCTCTCCTGCAGAAATAGCTAACGCCGCTCATTGGGGGCGGTTTAATCATGCCAGCAGGAGAACTCTCTCCTATCGGCAAAGCGTGGCTACATGGGAGACCTTACAGCGGCACATCTGTAGCGGTACAGCTGTGCCGCTGTAAGGTCCGTAGTGTAGCCGAAGACTTTGAAGGAGGGAGTTTGGTCCCAAGCTGGAAAGGGGTTCAGTCTGTGTATTGGAGAACTGGAAGCTGCTTGTACCAGCTCTTAGGGTGAGACACTGCTTGATTCAAATCTTGCTTAGCCTCTTTAAGTTAGAATTAAGACCTCTGCATCTGCTACTTATAATCACTTAAATCAACTGTTCTGTAGTTAATAAACCTGTTTGATATGTTACCTCAAACAGTGTGTTTTGTTTGAAGTGCTTGGGGAATTGCAGCTCAGACTACAAAGGCTGATGTGTGTCCATTCCACACTGAGGGTGTGGTGAACTAGGTAATGAGCTTACACTGGCTAGGCTGCTGACAAGTGCACAATGGTACAATCCTGGGGTGCAAGGCTGGGGAGCTGGGGGGAATTGACTGGAGCCTCCCTACTATGGCTCATGAGTGGCTGGGAGAGTATTCATGTAATGCAGTTGGATGTTGTTGTAGGAGCAGCAGTGATCTGTATGCTATGTATAACCTGTATGCTCAAAAGGTCTGTTACACTTTCCCCCACCCCTCCCTCCTGGAATGCTTGTGGGATGAATGGATTGGTTGAACAGCTGGAAGATCAGGAGAGCTCCCAGGTAGACTCATAGACTTTAAGGTCAGAAGGGACCAGTATGATCATCTAGTCTGACCTCCCGCATGATGCAGGCCACAAAAGCTGACCCACCCCCTTTCCCTTGACTCAGCTGTTGAAGTCCCCGAATCCTGTGATTTAAGGACTTCAAGTCGCAGAGAATCCTCCAGCTAGCGACCCCCGCCCCATGCTGTGGAGGAAGGCGAAAAACCTCCAGGGCCTCTGCCAATCTACCCTGGAGGAAAATTCCTTCCCGACCCCAAATATGGCAATCAGTAGAACCCCAAGCATGCAGGCAAGATTCTCTAGCCAGACCCTCATTGACCATTGATACTATTTACCAGTGATGGCACGCTGTTGATTAATTGACTAAAATCATGTTATCCCATCAAACCATCCCCTCCATAAACTTATCAAGCTTAATCTTAAAGCCAAAGAGGTCTTTCTCCCCCACTGTTTCCCTCGGAAGGCTGTTCCAAAATTTCACCCCTCTGATGGTTAGAAACCTTTGTCTAATTTCAAGCCTAAACTTCCCCACCACCAGTTTATATCCATTCCTTCTCGTGTCCACATTAGTACTGAGCTGAAATAATTCCTCTCCCTCCCTGGAATTTATCCCTCTGATATATTTAAAGAGAGCAATCATATCCCCCCTCAGCCTTCTTTTGGTTAGGGTAAACAAACCGAGCTCCTCGAGTCTCCTTTCATACGACAGGTTTCCATTCCTCTGATCATCCTAGTGGCCCTTCTCTGTACCCATTCCAGTTTGAGTTCCCTTTTAAACATGGGAGACAAGAACTTGCACACAGTACTCCAAATGAGGTCTCACCAGTGCCTTGTATAACGGAAGCAGCACCTCCTTATCCCTACCAGATATACCTCGCCTAATGCATCTCAAGACTGCATTAGCTTTTTTCACGGCCACGTCACATTGCCGACTCATAGTCATCCTGCGGTCAACCAGGACTCCGAGGTCTTTCTCCTCCTCCGTTACTTCCAACCGATGCGTCCCCAGCTTATAACTAAAATTCTTGTTAGTCATCCCTAAATGCATCACCTTACACTTTTCACTATTAAATTTCATCCTATTTCTATTACTCCAATTTACAAGGTCATCCAAGTCTCCCTGCAGAATATCCCAATCCTTCTCCGAATTGGCAATACCTCCCAACTTTGTGTCATCTGCAAACTTTATCAGCCCACTCCTACATTTGGTTCCGAGGTCAGTAATAAATAGATTAAATAAAATGGGACCCAAAACCGAACCTTGAGGAACTCCACTGGTGACCTCCCTCCAACCTGACAGTTCACCTTTCAGTATGACCCACTGCAGTCTCCCCTTTAACCAGTTCCTTATCCACCTCTGGATTTTCATATCGATCTCCATCTTTTCCAATTTAACCAATAATTCCTCGTGCGGTACCGTATCAAACGCTTTACTGAAATCGAGGTATATTAGGTCCACTGCATTTTCCTTATCTAAAAAGTCTGTTACTTTCTCAAAGAAGGAGATCAGGCTGGTTTGGCACGATCTGCCTTTCGTAAAACCATGTTGTAATTTGTCGCAATTGCCATTGACCTCAAGGTCCTTAACTACTTTCTCCTTCAAAATTTTTTCCAGGACCTTACATACTACAGATGTTAAACTAACAGGCCTGTAGTTACCCAGGTCACTTTTTTTCCCTTTCTTGAAAATAGGAACCACATTAGCTATTCTCCAGTCCAACGGTACCACCCCCGAGTTTGGTCTAAATCTCTTTCCTACTAACCGTTTTCCCTTTCTCGGGATACAGGCCTCCGACAGCTCCTGCAACTTCAACTTAAAATAATCCCAGGCGCCATCCGCCTTTAGATCCATAAATATGTTAGCCCAATCCACTTCCCTTACCAGTCCCCTTAATTTATTAAAATTAGCCTTTTTGAAATTGTAAACCCTAGTCTCTGATATAATTCTGTTAATCTTTCCATTTAGTTTAAATCGAATTAGCTCATGATCACTCAAGCCAAGGTTGTCCCCTACAACCATTTCCTCAACGAGGTCCTCACTACTCACCAAAACCAAATCTAAAATGGCCTCCCCCCTCGTCGGTTCAGCTACTACTTGATGAAGGAATTCATCAGCTAGCACGTCTAGCAACATCTGAGCCCTATTATTGTTGCTAGCATTTGTCCCCCAATCTATATCCGGGAAGTTAAAGTCTCCCATGATTACACAGTTCCTATTAGTATTTACTTCCCTAAAAACATTAAATAGTTCTCTGTCCATATCCAGGGTAGTCCCGGCGGTCTATAGCACACCCCAAGCACTATCCCGGGGAGGCTCTAGTAGTTCTTTTACCCAGTGTGAGTATTGCCCAGACAGACTCCATCTTATCCATTCCATCAGTTATTATTTCTTTACAGTTTACCTCATACAATGCTACCCCCCCACACCTTTACCTTTGTTCCTATCGTTCCTAAACAGCACATACCCTTCCATATCTGTACTCCAGTCACGACTACTGTTCCACCAGGTTTCGGTTATTCCTACGATATCCGGTTTCATTTCTCGGACCAGGAGCTCCAATTCCTCCATTTTGTTACCTAGGCTTCTCACATTGGTGTATAAACATCTTAATGTATGCCGTTTAGCCTGTCTCCCATCAGTTATGCAATTTGGTACGGACCCCTTGCTGTTCATCCCCCCTCTCCTTCTTATAGCCGGGGGGAAGGGTTTGGACATATCTGTTCTTATCTCATCACCCTCCTTTTCAATGTTGGAATCTGGCGTGGAGATTAACTGGACATCTCCCAACCGTCTCCCCCAGATTCCTAGTTTAAAGCTCTTTTGATGAGATGAGCCAGCGTCCCTCCCAGAAGTCTATTTCCTTCCCTACTCAGGTGAAGTCCATCCCGTGAGAACAGTTGTCTGTCCCCGAAAGCCTCCCAGTGACCATACATCCCAAAGCCCTCCTTATAGCACTACTCCCTTAGCCAGCTATTTATCCTCACAATCCTGTCAGCCCTTTGCTGCCCTTCTCTAGGAACAGGCAGAATCCCACTGAAGATGATCTGAGCCTCGATTTCCTTGAGCGTCTTCCCCAGTCTGGCATAATCTCCCTTGATTCTCTCTAACGAGAACCTAGCTGTGTCATTTGTTCCTACGTGAAGGATTATCAAGGGGTTCTTACCTGCTCCTTTTAGGATCCTTTTCAACCGCAGGTCCACATCCCGTATCTTAGCACCCGGTAGACAGCACACCCTTCTGTTCTCTGGGTCCGCCCTGGTCACAGGCCTGTCTAACCTCCTCAGTAAGGAGTCCCCAATCACGTAAACCTGCCTTTGCCTGGCGACAGTGCGATCTACTAATCTATCCTCTGTTCCCTCTAGTCGTAACCCGTGTCCGTTCCTATTTTCCTTTATACTCCCCCTTGTGCCATCCTGTATCCTCCCGGGGCCCAGATTTGGTGCTGTCTCCATCAACTCCTCCCCTCTCTCTATTGGGCTAGCTGCTCTTCTCTTCTTCCTCACCCTCCCACCTTCAGTTACCACCTGCTGCCCCCCCTCCTCGCTATCCAAACACCCAAACCTGTTCCTGAGTTCTATTTCCCCTTCACTAGCCCTCCTTTTCCTTGGCCTGCTTCTCATGGTCACATGCTTCCACTGCCCTTGTTCTCCCTCAGATATTCCCCCCTCACAGACCTTAGCCCCTGCTTCCACCTGAACCCCTGAGCATTCCCCTTCAGCCCCTCCTTGCCTTTCCTCCATCAGCTGCTCGAACCCCCTTCTAAACTCTACCCGGGTATCTACCTGCATCTCCAACCCTCGGATCTTTTCTTCCAGCAGCTCTATTAGACGGCACTTCATACAGACATACCTCTGTTTAGGCTTCCCCCTTCTAGTACCATGTACATACCGCAGCTTCCACATGCAATCATCTGCATTGTGTCCCCTGCTGCTTGGCTCATGGCCGCTGTAGTCTCTGCCCAGTGCACCTGGGGAAACAGAGCACACGGGACACCGCGCCCTCCTGCCTCCCCTTCCACCTCCCCCTGCAAACTCCCACTCAAACTCCCCAGTTAGCAGCCCTGTTCACTGCCTCCTGTGCCGCTGCCTGGCTGGGCGGCCGCTTTTATAGGCCCCCTAATCAGCCAAGCTCCGCCCCCTACTCAGGGCTCGGCTGCCCTCCCAGCACAGTGCCCCTACAGGCCTCTACATACACAAGCACTACAAAGACAGACACAAGTACAGATACCTTCTCCTCCAATGAGACTCCCACTCAAACTCCCCTGTTAGCAGCCTCCTGTGCCGCTGCTCACAGCTGTGCCGCTGCCTGGCTGGGCGGCCGCTTTTATAGGCCCCCTAATCAGTCGAGCCTCCGCCCCCAAGCTCCACAAGGTGTCTGGGACTCTAATTAGGCAGCGTTCACACACCCAATGCATGGACACTGCATGGACACTGGCTGAGGTGGAGTGTGACCAACCAGATGCAGCCAAGTCATCTCTAGTCACAGGCCATGAGGAGCAGGTCCTTAAAAGGGGAAGGGGCCATGTGCTCAGCAGTGCACTCACAAGCTTGTACCTCCCGTGAAGGCCCTTCGCCCGGACCGCCTGGCCAGTGGTTCACCGCATTGCATTCCATCATGCCTCGGGAAGACTTACCTTCATCGCACAATCCATCGCTATGCTGTGGGACACTTACGTTGAAGGATCCTGACATCTCCAGTGCCATGCCTGTCCTGGGAGCATGAGTATGCAAGTGTGAATGTGACACCACCCTCTATTTTGAGCTTAGCTATCAATATAATAAACGTACTGCTTTCTGCCAAACTCTGGTGGGTCATTAGTCCTCCCTAAGCTCACTAGCTGACCCAATTTCGGGTAACAGGTGTGTCCCTGCCTGTGGATGGCTGTGTGAGTGCAGGGCCTGTCCGAGGCTTGTAGCTTGACATTAGCACCGCAGTGTGAGGGACGGCCCAGGCAGGTGGGGTTGGAGGGCTCAGCAGTCCCACAGTCCACGTTACACCTCAGGGACCCCGTTACAACCTCCCACCATGGGTGTGGGGGGAGGCATTGAGCAATGCTTCAGCTGCTGCCTCTGCAATTGGCTCACAGTTGCTAGCATTCACTCGCTGCTGTCACCCACCACTGCTGTTGTTCACTCTGCTGCTCCACCCATTTTTGTCATGGCCCGCTGCTGCCACCACTTTCTCCGCTGCCACATTCGGAGGTTCTGTCACTTACCCAGCTCTCAGGGATTTCAGCCAGTAGTGGGGAACCTCCCTGCTGGTGCAGGCTGGACAGTCCCTTTCACTGTAACATGGCCCCACACCAGGTCTAAGGCTCAGCACCTACAGCTGGTTAGCAGTGATTGCAGGGGTAGTGACCACGGAACAAAACAAGGGCTCACCACTGAGACTAACCAGCTCTGTCTTTAAACAAGGGAGAGACCACTCTTAGCCAGAGCCCACACCACCAGAAAAGAATTCCCGCCTCCACCCTTGTCTCTCTTTCACTGGGATTTGGCAACTCTACCCCCTGCTTAGCAAGTGAGAATCCCTGCGTGACCCACTCAGTCAGGGGCCTGCAAATCACAGTTCTGATGCCCTTTGCTCACACACTCAGGATAACAACATTTCATTGCCCTTCCACTCAAATACTAGAGTGATTTGTAACCCAAAACCAGCCAAAACTGATCATTTTGGCAGAGCAGCTCCCTCTGCTGCATGCCTAGGCAGTGTAGATGTGTCTGTGCAAATACAATCTGCTCCTGAAGTCTTTTCCCCCAGGAGCAGTCAATGGGCAGATGATGGCGGGCCAAATCCGGACCACCAGATGTTTTTGAACAGACCCAAAATCTTATAATTATCATTGTTGTTATAATGTCTTTATTATTTTCTCCGGAGTCTGGACCTTGACTATACCTTGACCAAGAAATTTGGCCCTTGACAAAAAATAATTGACTACTCCTGTTCCAGCTCATCACTAGAAATCAGAGAAGAGCTCATTCATTCAGACTCTGCTTACATCACCATTCTCACTTTTGCTATCACACTTGCTGGTGTGCAGTCTGGGTCTAACTGAAGCTGTGTTGATCAGTCAGTGTCTCTTATAACTAGCTAGGGTGACCAGATCACCAAAGACAAATATCGGGATGCGGGGGGGGGGTGACGTGGGGGGGGCATGGCGGGGGGCGGGGCCAAAAAAAAACAAAAAACCCTTCCTCCGCAAGTGCTGGAGGGAGGCCCGGGAGACTCAGGGGAAGCGCGGGGCCAGGGTAAGAGTCCGGCCTGGTCCCGAGCAGGCAGGACTCAGTCGGGTGGTAGGGAGAGGAGGGGGGCGGCCCGCGGGGCCAGGCGGTGGCTGTTCTCCCCCCCCGGGCAGCGGGACTCGGGAGCAGCCGCTGCTGCAGCTCCCACTGCCGCGGGGGAGGAAGCAGCCATGGCACTTGGCGGCTGCGGCTCTGGCGCCCCTGAACCCCCCGAGCCGGGGCCTGCTGCGGGGACCCAGCAGCGCGCACGCTGGGCCCAGCCCCTGGCCAGTCGCGTCTGGGCTGCTGCCCAGCTGGTGCTATCCCGCGGCGGCCCCGGAGCGGGGGCAGCAGGCCCCAGCCCCCCCGTCCCGCTCGGGTCCCGCAGGGGAACGAACAGGGCTGGGCTGCCGATGCCTCCGCGGGATAGCACCAGCTGGGCAGCAGCCCAGACGCGACTGGCCAGGGGCTGGGCCCAGCGTGCGCGCTGCTGGGTCCCCGCAGCAGGCCCCGGCTCGGGGGGTTCGGGGGCGCCAGAGCCGCAGCCGCGGAGCGCCATGGCCGCTTCCTCCCCCCGCGGCAGTGGGAGCTGCAGCAGCAGCTGCTCCCGAGTCCCGCTGCCCGGGGGGGGGAGAACAACAGCCGCCGCCTGGCCCCACGGGCCGCCCCCCTCCTCTCCCTACCACCCGACTGAGTCCTGCCTGCTCGGGGCCAGGCCGGACTCTTACTCACCCTGGTCCCGCGCTTCCCCTGCGTCTCCCGGGCCTCCCTCCAGCGCTTGCGTAGGGGGGAGGAATGGTGAGCCTGGGGAAGAGGCGGGGATTCGGGGAGGGAGCCAATCGGGGGAGGAGGGGGCGGAGTTGGGGCGGGGGGGGGGGCGCGAGCACTTCCGGGCTCCAGGCTCCGGGGCATTTCCTTGTTTGTCCAGTTGTCCCGACCGCATGTCGGTCGGGACGCGGGACAAACAAGGAAATATCGGGACGGTCCCGATAAAATCGGGACGTCTGGTCACCCTATAACTAGCCCATCTCCTATTAGTTCATCTTTAAATGTTCCATATTTCCAACGTTCAGCCAGACTATGAACTGCAGTAATGAAAATCTCAGCTGTTTCCTCTGGTTCCTGGCACCTGCTATTCAAACTGGCCTTTTCCTAGATAACATTCTATGTGCCCAGGAAATGGGCCTTAAACACCTCTTTCCCTTTGGCGTAGTCTTTCCTCTCCTCAGAGTGAGGAGTCTGGCACACAGGATGTCATCAGCAGCATCACCCATGGCAAATGGCCAGGCATTTACCTGGTATTCTTGGGCTTCCTCTATTAAACCAGCAGTCGTCTGGAATTGCTCAAATCTCTGCTTCCAGCAAGACCAGCTGCCTGATTTGCCACAATCACATTTCTGTCGCAGAGCCGTTTGCACTAGGGACTGCAGTGCTGTGCTGAGACACGACTCTGCCTCCTCCTGCTGCAGCTCCCACAGCTCTCCACCCTGAGTCGCCACTGTCCCCACTCACTCACCACTCTGGCCATTTTCTTCCTTTACTCCTGCTTTGGAGAGCAGATTTCACTCACTTCTGACACACTGGGGCAGGACTGTCAGCCTCAGAGATCAAAAATCATGAGTCAGATCCTAAAAAACCATCAGATTGGCCCCACAAACCATGAGAGTTAAAAAACATCAACAAACAATGTTTCCAATCTGTCTGTTGACTTTTTCACTCCCCTCTGCTCCTCTGGCGATGTGTGTGTGATAATCCAGGCTGAAAAGCCAACCTTTACTACACACATGCCTCTCCTTGGAGGCTCAAAAGGAGACTCGCTGGATGCTGGAAGGACACAAACATATGGAAGGAGAATCAGAATGGAGAAGCTTCAAAGTCTTTCTTTTATCTGACCAAGTCCTAAGTGGCAAGAGACTGCGCCAAGGACCCCAAAACTGGGGGTGTGATTGGACTCTGCTCATGCTCCATGAGCTTGAAACACCCCTGGGAATACAGAGCCAGGGCCGGCTCTAGGCACCAGCATTCCAAGCATGTGCTTGGGGCGGCACTTTTCAAGGGGCGGCATTCCGGGGGTTTTTGTGTAGATTTTTTTTTTTTTTTTTTTTTTTGCTTCGGCGGTGGCTCTCCGGTTGTTTTGTTTTTTTTTTTTGCTTGGGGCAGCAAAAAACCTGGAGCCGGCCCTGACAGCAGCCTTAGCGGGTAGCCAGGAAGGAGCACTCACTAGGATCTGTGATACCAGTTCCAGTTATGATGGTAATATAGGTGAGTGATTTGTATCATGACACTATTCATAGTCTGCAAACAGCCGAGTGTAATCCCAGAAATCTCAGTGTGGAGCCTGGTCTGGTCACATGAAGACACTGCCCCTGGCACCAGTAAAATGACATTGACTAGAAAGGGGTGGAGGATGACTGGAAAAAATAGAAAAACAATCATAGAATCAGAGACGATTAGGGTTAGAAGAGACCTCAGGAGGTCATCTAGTCCAACCCCCTGCTCAAAGCAGGACCAACACCAACTAAATCGACTAAATAGTCCTTAACCTGTTCTTTCACCACTGAGGGCTGCTCACCTCCTCCTCATACTGTTTTGCCCAGGATAGCTGTCTGGGAGCTGACCTTGTCTGCTAAGACCAAGTCAAAAAAAACATTGAGTTCTTCAGCTTTTTCCACATCATCTGTCACTAGGTTGCCTCCACCATTCATTAAGGGTCCCACACTTTCCCTGACCTTTTTCATGTTGCTAATATACCTGTAGAAATCCTTCTTGTTACCCTTCACATCTCATGATAGCTGCAACTCCAGTTGTGTTTTGGCCTTTCTGATTACATCCCTGCATGCTCGAGCAATATTTTTTATACTCCTGCCTGTCTAGGTTGGATATTAGGAAACACTATTTCACTAGGAAGTTGGTGAAGCACTGGAATGGGTTACCTAGGGACGTGGTGGAATCTCCATCCTTAGAAGTTTTTAAGGCCCGGCTTGACAAAGCCCTGGCTCCGATGATTTAGTTGGTGTTGGTCCTGCTTTGAGCAGGGGGTTGGACTAGATGACCTACTGAGGTCTCTTCCAACCCCAATCTTCTATGATTCTATGAACAGGAGACACAGTCTGTTTTTAATTGTGATGGGAATTCAGATGTCTAGATGACTAGACTGAGAAATGAGGAATTGTGTCCCACACAGAAAGATCCCAGGTCACAAAGCTGGGGTCAGCAGTCTGGATCTTTCTGGAAGGACCTGACACAACTCACATCCTTCTGATGAAAACACCCCCTGTTGTCCCAGGTTCACAGTCCCCACCCAACCTGCCTCCAGAAACCCTCTCTGGCTCCTCATCTCTCTCCCTTCCCTGCTACTGGAAACTGTACCAGGGCAATGTACACCACACACAGCTTCCCCTCTGCTGTCTGTCCAAGACCCCAGACACGGGCAACTCCAGACACCTGTTGTCCCTTCCAATCCCATCCTGAACACAGCCTACAATGACAGTTCTCTCTGTTCTCAGCTCCACACCCCAGTCTCTGCAATGTGGGCCTGTGCCATGCACTGAGCAGGCCTGTTCCCAGCGCCTGGCACACACTCAAGCCGTCATACCTAGTGCTGCCTGGCAGCAGCTTCATAGGTCCAGAGATTTGAAGGCCAGAGGGGAACATTAGAACATTGACTTTGACCCCCTGTATAGCACAGGTCAGAGAATTTCTCCCAGTTACCCCTATATTGACCCAATGACTTATGTTTGGCGAAAGCACCTTCCAGCAGGGCTTCCAGGTTGGATCTGGAGGAATCAGAATCTGGGTAATCAAATGCTTCCATTGGCCCGTTGTTCTAGTGGTTAATCACCCCCCACTGTCATAATGTTGGGCCTTATTTCCATAGGTGCCAACTGCATGGGTGCTCCAGAGCTGGAGAACTCAGTGAAAAAAATTAGCGGGTGCTTAACACCCACCAGCAATAGAGCTGCAGCCCCAGCCAGGGATAAGTAGCCCCACCCCCACCGATCAGCTGGTAGATGGCTGCATTAATCACCTATTAGCTGTTCAACTTTTGTAGCCCCCCTGGGCTTGCTGCAGCAAAGGCTGACCCAGGCCTGAGTCAGACTTCGGTGGAGGGTGGGGCTCCTCCTCCAGCAGCCTCAGGGAGCTGCTCCACTGCTCCAGCTAGGGTTAGAGGTGGGTAAGGGGGGAGCACCAGGCTCCCTCTGCTCTGCAAAAACCCAGTCTGATCAGCAGTGGTGAGACCCTGCTCCCCTGGGTCGCCCCGCCTGCTACCTAGATCTCCTGGGCAAGCTCCAGCTCCCAGCCAGTGCCAACTGCAGGCACCACTAGGTGAGTCCTGTTTCAGGCAGAGGGAGCCTGGCGGGGGTGGTGATGCTGCAGTGTTGGGGGGGGATGGGGAGTTCCACCATGGGTGCAGTTTGGGGGTGGGGGGCATGCAGACGCACTGCCACTGCCTTTCCCCAATTCTGTGCATGCCAAGCTGCTCTGCTCAGAGCTGGTAGCTAAAGTGGCAGATCATTCCCCTCCCACAGGTGCCCTCCAATCATGCCCCCTCACTAACACCACTTCCTCAGGAAACAAGGGAAATTAACTGCCTGAAAACGTGGTTAATGCAGGTCTTGTTTACACTATAGCGTCTTTGCCAGTATAGCTATGCCAGTCAGCCTTACCCCTGCTGAGTACCCTCTTCAACTCAAGAAGTGTGTTTCAGATTCCTGCTGGCACTGCCAGTCTGACGTGCCTTCTCTGGCTTGTCAGATTGGGTTTATATCTGTTATTGAACCACAGCCACTCATTAGGCTCTTCCCAGGCTGGTGAACCGCTGGGGTTCATTAACTGATTTCCTTAGGGTTGCTCCTGATTTACACGGCTACAAGTGAGAAGAGAATCAGGCATAGGCACTGACTCCATTGGTGCTCCAGGGCTCAAGCACCCATGGAAAAAAATAGCAGGGGTGGTCAACACCCACCAGTCACAGCTGGGCTGCCATTCAGCTGTTTGGCAGCTGGCATGGGGCCTCGGAGGAGAGGGCAGAGCAGAGGCAGGAAGAGGCAGAGTGAGGGCGGGGCCTCAAGGGAGGAGGTGGAGTGGGGGGGCCTTGGGGTGCAGTGAGGATGGAGCACCCACCAGGAAAAATAAAAGTCAGCGTATATGCTTATTTCTCATTTGAATTAGTCTGGCTCTAACTTCCAGCCATTGGTTTTTGTTCTGGTGGTCTCTGCTGGGCTAAAGAGCCTTTTAGTACCCGGGAGTCTCTCCCTGGGATGGTATTTATGCTCTGTAATCAAGTCACTTCTGATCTTCTTTTTGTGATATTCAATAGATTCAGCTCTGTAAATCTCTCCCCATCAGACATTTTCTCCAGCCCCTTGGATCGTATTTGTCGCTCTTTCCTGCACCTTTCCAATTTCCAATGGCCTGTGTCAAACACCGACGCTGCAGCAGTCCCGGGAGGAGGAGCCATGGGCCGATCACCTGTGCCCCCTGCCACAGCATCCGGGCTCCTGGCCCATCTCAGGCCCCGGGCAGCGCACCAGGAAGGAGGAGGAAGCCCCGCCTGCTAATGCAGCAGCCCCAGGCCCAGGCCCAGCCCCAGCCCGGCGGGTTCCAGTCCTGCGGGGACTGAACACCATGGCCAGGAAGGTGACCGGCATCATGGGCATCCTGCTGCTGTGCCTGCCGGTGGGGCCTGCGGGAGCCGCCAGGCTTCAAGGTGAGCGGGGGCCACCCAACGTGTGGAGAACACAGGGGCAGCCAGAGCCCCAGGGCCAGGCAGAGCCGGGAGCCAGGGGCAGCCAGAGCCCCAAGGCCACGCCAGGCGCCTGCAGCTCCAGAGATGCCCAGTGCAGAGGAGCTGTCCCGTCCCCCTGGCAGCAGCCAAGTGAACTCAAAGACTCAGTTCCCTGGCAGACAGCGAGCCCCCGCGTAACGCTGAGCTCAGGGCTCGTGGGGCGGTCCCTGCAAGCTCCCTTCCTTGCAAATTTTTTTTATTTTCTCATTAAAAAAATACATGGCTAGAAAACCGTAGCGGGTTTAGATACAGTTCCCCGCTCTAGGAGCAGCTCTAAGGGCTTGATTTTTCCAGAGTTGAGTGCCCACTGTCGTATTGAAGTCAGTGGGAACTGTGGACTTTGCCAGCACTTGGGCAGAGCCAGCCCTGTCTGAAAGAAAAATGGGCTGGTTTTCTTCTTGCAGAAAATTTTGATATTTTTTCCTGCAAAAATTCAAAACCTGATAATTTTCAGCTGAAACCCCTCCCAAAATTTGATCCACGCCCAAAATCATCTGTTTTTGGGCCAAAATCTTTTGAGTTTGCAGTATTTGAGTTTTTCCACAGAAAGCAGATCCTTTTTGTGAAAAATGTTTATTAGTTGAAAACCTGTTTCCATCAAAAAACAGTTTTTTGGGATAACTTTTGACCCTCCCCCCGACTGATTTCACTGATATGTTGCCTTTTTTTAAGATTTGTTAGTTCCATACAGCTGTTAAGAGAGGCAAGGGAGCACATTGCCAGCCATGTATTTTAGAACTAGTAATTTCCTAGTAATTATTACCCCCTTGACAACATTGTGCTTTTGTTTACCAATCCAACCTCCCATCAAACATGTGCAAACACATAATGGGCCAGATTCTCAGCGGGTGTAAATCATGCTAATGCCATGGAAATGAAGAGATGTTGATTTACGCCTGGATCATATTCACTGTACTTTATGTAGTTTTGAATGGCTTATGTCTCCTGCAGTTGATTCCTCACTGGGCCTTTGTTCTTTAACAAACTGCATTAATAATGATCAATATTTTATTTTGTAGCTAGGGCTTTGGGGAACTTTTCCCGAGGTTTCCCCACTGTTAGTGGCTTTCGAATTTCTGAGTACTGCTGTGGTTTTGGTGTTGCTGGGGGAATATGAATTTGCTTTTCAGACCTGCACCTACTTTCCTTGTGCACCTCCCAAAGCCAAAGGGAATTAGAGTGCCCAGGGAATGCAGGATCTGGTCTAGAGATAGCTCCAGCCCAGCCTCACAGGAACAATGGAAACTGGCTTAGGCAGGCAGCAACAAAATAATCTGTTATTAGACCCTCAAGGGAGTCACCCTGTTCCTTTAGGCAGGTTGGGACTGCGATGAGGTAATGCTCACCTGACTCTGAAGGGGACGGGGAGCAAAGTCAGAAGGAAAGAAAGGCCATGCTCTCTCTCTTCCACCTACATCTACAGACACCACTACCATCAAGCAACTGAAATGTTGATCAAAGGGGAGAGCCTGACTGAAAAGTAATCAGCCAGCCTGTGGTGAGAAGCATTTTTAAGGACATTGAAAGTGTTAAGATCAGCGTTTTGCTTTTATTTCATTTGACCAAATCTGACTTGTTATGCTTTGACTTATAATCACTTATAGTTAATAAATCTGTTTGTTTATTCTACGTGAAGCAGTGTGTTTGGTTTGAAGTGTGTCGGAGGCTCCCCTTGTGATAGCAAGCCTGGTGCATATCAATTTCTTTGTTAAATTGACGAACTTATATAACCTTGCAGCATCCAGTGGGCATAACTGGACACTGCAAGATGGAGGTTTCTAGGGTTGCGTCTGGGACCGGAGATATTGGCTGGTGTCATTCGCTTGCGAGTAGCTGGGAGCAGCTTACATGCGAGAGGCTGTGGGTGAAAAGCCCAGGAGTGGGGTTTTCACAGCAGAGCAGGGTAAGGCTGGCTCCCAGAGTCAAGGATTGGAGTGGCCTAGTATATCACTGGTCCAGATAACACCAGAAGGGAACGTCACAGCGACACTAACATTCCAGTCATACACATCATCCCACTGGGTTTCCCCATTTCCCCTCCCCAGGGAGAATTTCCAACTTCTCTTCCTTATTGCCCAGATTCCAGTGCCAAGAGCAGTGTTGCTTCCCTTCATGAGTGATATCTTGCAGGGCACATGCTCCGCAGCACAGCATTCCCCTGAGTCCACACTTGTGTTACTGCAGAATGGGTTATCTGTAAGCCAGGGAGAGACTCCATCTCATGTCTCCCTTTCTTCCCTCCATTGGAAAGTACCGGGAAAGAAAGAGAACCATGCTGCCCAGGAACCCTCACACCTTCCCTATCGGCTCTGCAGCATCAGAACAGCAGAGCCTGGATTGGAGCAAGGGAAAGGCCTGTTTTCCACAGAATCTTTCCCTCAGGCCCAGAGCATTTAGAGCAGAAATCCCTGTGGGAGTTAATGTTGCTCTAAAAAGAGCTGCCAAGGAGTGTGCAGCTTCTTGACAACACCACACAAAGTGATCTGTTTGTAGAGATGCATAAAGCCCTGCACTGATTTCTCTGAGCGGATTCCCCCAAGCAGTTGCGGGGGGCAGGACCTTATTCCTTACCTCTGGTGACAGGGCTGTGTGAGAGCTTGTAGAGCCAGAGGCAGCTTTCTAGAGGGTTAATTCAGAAATTCCCTATGGAACCTAGGGGCTGTGGCCTACGGCAGGAAGGAGCCAGGGGGTTGTTGGAGTGACTCTAGGAGGAATGCTATGGGATGGTTCTCTGATCACCTCTTCACTCTGCTTCTTCCCACACCCACTTTTGGGGTAAGTCCCTCACCCTCCTCCTTAGTGCGTGTGGGCTGGAAACCAGATATGGCAGTAGAGAGGTTACCCACTCAGCCAATGCACAGGGGGATCCATTGCAGCTCACGTCCTCCTGCTTGTCACAGCCCAGAGGAATGCATGACACTGAGCCTGGACTCTGTGACTGCATTAGTCAGCAACAGGTGAGTGTGGCAGAGGACACACAACATGTCTACAAATAGCTTTTTCTGGACTGCTGAGCTGGGGGGTGGGGGGGAGAGGGGAGAGGCCAGATTCCATCTGGCTCCTTAGGACTCTGAGGAAACTCTGGGATCTGGAGAGAGGTCTCTGGAGTCTCGGGATGTGCAGGTTTGGAGACATGTGGCTCCTACCTAGTCTAATATAACCTGCGGTGCTCCCCCACAAGAGCCATGTTAACAGGCAACACTGCAAGTGACCCCCATGCCTCTCTATTTCCTTGGCCACATGTATCGTGTTCTTTTTCTGGTGGCTAGTCCAGAAAAAGAGGACAAGAGCTCACTACTGCTACCACCTCAGGGATTTGTTGGGTTGAGATCGGCTGGTAGAAGCACGCAATAGCGACAGGATCTGGGAATTCAAGCCCCTAGAGTTACCTCTTCCCTTTATAGTCCTGCCCTTTCATCACACACGGCTATTTCAAAGTTTAGTGTGATAGTAGAGACCCGTTTTCAACCCTTCACCACACAAGACAAAGCCCGCATCATTAACTCTTTATTTCTACTCTCCTGGCTTTTCCTCCCTGCTGCTGCCAGCTACCTTCGAGTTCTCCCTCTTCTCTCCCCGGCTCTGCTCACTTGATTGCAGCAGCTCAGCGGATGGTCCAGCTTTGCTCTTTCATTTCCATTCTTCTTCACTTCTTTGGGTGGCTGCATTTGCCATTGAGCAACCTGTGGAAATACCTGAGTCTTCTGTCTAGGCACGCAGGCCCAGCAGCTAAAGCCAAAGCCCCACTGAGAGCAGTGGGAAATTAGCTTGGAGTGTCAGGAGTGGAGGCTTGGCCCATGGACACCCCAGGCACTGCAGCTGCTGCCATCTACACAGTGAATCCTTCAACCCATCGCCAAACAGCTCTTCCACATTCTGCAAACTGGCCTCACTGGCTGACTAGTTAGGAGAACAGAAACCCTTTGTTAGAGCAGGAGAGTCTCTTCAATGCAGCGCTCTTTCCATGGCTCCCAGAGGGTCACAGTGAAACACCTGCAAGTCTCTAGGAGTCTCTCAAGGAGTTCCCTGCTCAGTCACTTGGCATCCACTAGCAATGGTCTCTGACAGCAGTATTGCAAAGGGGAGCTCAGCAGATGGTCCCTTCTATGGCTTCCTGAGTGGGAGGGGGGTTGGTCTTGTCATTTAAGGCCTAGCTGTCCGAGTCAGGGCTCCTGGGTTCTCTGGCTTTGGAAGTGGGTGGTATCTAGTGATTGGAGCTGGACTGGTATCAGTACCATGCTTCGTTCCTGCCTCTGGCATGACCTTGTGTGTGACCTTGCAGCCAATTGCTTTCCATCCCAGTGCGCCAGCTTAGAGAGACAATACGGACCCCCCTCAGAGGGGCTGGCAGGGGTCACTACCGTAATGACTCAAACTGGGGTGAGTTGTGCTCTTAGCAGTGAAGCACCCAGATTCAGTCCCCATGGATGCCCAAGGTGTCTATATGTGGCCATGGTTGACTCACCTAGCATTACAGGCTGTTTAGCCCGGTCCTGGCCATGCGTGGTGCATCTGCTCCTGGCCCTCTCTGGCACACAGCACCATCACACACAAGAACATGGCCCACCAAGGACAATCTATCAGCTCCAGGGCCGGCTCTGGCTTTTTTGCAACCCCAAGCAAAAAACAAAAAAACCTGCGGGGGTGTGTGGGCGGAGTAGCGAAGCAAAAAAAAAAAAAAAAACCACACCTGCGGACCGGCCAAGCGCGCACGCCCCCACACACACCCCTGCAGGGTGGCCAGAGCGGCAAAGCACACACACACACACAAAAACCACCTGTGGGGTGGCCGGAGCAGCAAAGCAGAAAAAAAAAACCCCAAAACGGCAGGGCAGCCGGAGCCAGGGTGCAGGAGGATTCCCTGTGCTGCAGACGTGCAGCAGAGTGCACGCTTGGTCTAGCGGGGAGGGGAAGGAGAGGGAGTGGGGGGGAGAGACAGAAGTGGGGCGGCCAGGGCTTCAGCGGGGCACTCACCACGCGGCCCTTCCTGCCGCGCCACCTGCCGGGAGGGCTCTGCGCCACTCCAGTCGGCTGGGAGGGAAGGACGCGGGCTGCCCTGCCGAGTTTGCTGCAGGGCACTCCCCTCCTCCACGCCGCCGCCCCCTACAGGGCGGCTGGAGCGGCAAACCAAAACGAAAAAGAAAAAAAAAAAAGGCGGACGGAATGCCGCCCCTTAGAATCTGCTGCCCCAAGCACGAGCTTGCTCGGCTGGTGCCTGGAGCTGGCCCTGATCAGCTCCCATCTGGTGTTCAGCTCCAAGATGGATGGGGAGCCCTAGTCAGACCACAGAAAGACTGGATGGTGTGCTTTGGTGAAAACTGCTGGAGCTTCAGGCTCTGCTCCCACCTCTAACAATAAGGGCTTCAAAATTGGTCCCTGATCCCAGGTAAACACAGTAGCTGAGCTGAGGCCAGGGTGGGTGGAATTACTGCTGGGACTGATCCTAAGAGAAGAGCACATTTCTCCTCTGCTCTAGGGAGATTCCCATAGGAAAAGCCGCTGGGCTGGGGGTGGGGGAAATACAAGCACTACCCCTCTCACCCTTGAATAGCCGGCAACTAGGACTTTGGGAGGCAAGGTACTGGTGTATCTTGCTGGAGAGCAGAAAAGGGCATTGGAGAAATTGTACAAAAGTCAATGTCACAGCTGGGTCAAGGGCAGCCAGACCTACTGGTCAGAGCCAGAGTCCACACTCACATGACAGGAGTCGAGAGTCAGCTCGGTCAGGATACTGGAAGATCAGAAGCAAAAGAAACTTGTGATCACAATGTGGTGTTTAGATGCTGCTTGTAATTATTAGAACTGGGAGCACTGGCTGTTGGGGGGTCTGAAAGGACAGGAAACAGGAAGGAGGGGGCGGAGTTGAGGAGGCTGGGAGAGTTACAGAGGGTGCAGCTTCAGCTTGGAGAAGAGACTTGCACTGTAAATAAAGTTCTGTTGAAGTTGTTAATACTTTGCCTGGTGGATACAACATTTTGGCGATGAGGATGGATCTTCTGCCTCTGAACCCACCTGCACCCTTTCTGCAAAGCCCAGGTGAGCCTCCAATTGCTTTTACTGCCTGGATCCGTATGTTTGAGACTTATCTGCTTACAATCAGTGCTACAGAGATTTCTGAAGTAAGAAAGCGTGCTCTGCTAATCCACTGCCTTGGAGCAGAAGGGCAGTGTATATTTTACACTTTTCCCCTTGCAGATGATAAATATGAGACTGCACTCACTGCATTAAAGAACTTTTTTGTGCCAAAAGTGAATGTAGTAGCTAATCGCTATAGATTTCGCCAGCGTGAGCAGAAACCAGGGGAGACTATAATGCAGTATATGGCTTCCCTGAGGAGTCTGATTGTAACTTGTGACTTTGGGAATATGGCAGATGAGATGATTAGAGACCAGCTCATTGAGAAAACAACAGTGCTTCATGTAAGAGAACGCTTACTTCTAGAACCACAACTTACACTAGAAAAAGCAATAACCATTGCTACTCAGATTGAGTCAGCTACAGCTGAAGCCAAAATAATGAGTCAGGGTACAAGAGGCCCAGTCCAGGCTGTGACTCCTTTGCAGAAAAGTTCACTATCACTGCAGACAAACAATTGCAAAAGGAAAACTAATGAAAAGCCACTGAATCAGCGAATGCAAAATACAGTAAAAGCATGCTTTCGCTGTGGATCCCCATAACATCTTGCAAGCTACACAGGATGTCCAGCAAAAGTAGCTCGGTGCAATCATTGCAAAAAGATTGGGCATTTTGCTAAAGTATGTTGCAGTAGCCAGTTCAATCAACAGGTGCATGCAGTTACAATGCCAGATGTTACTGTGCTGAGTGTAGACAAAATCACTACTGCACATATTCCAGAACAGATCAAGTGCACTGTAAATGTTTCTGCCATACCTTCAGGCAAATCACACTCTATTCAGCTAATGTTGGACACTGGCTCAGCAGTATCTATACTACCTGATTCCATCTATTTGCATTACTTTAAAGATGTGCCTCTTACTGAACCCAAACTTCACTTGGTATGCTATTTGAAAAACCATATTCCAGTACATGGCTGCCTGCCAGCAATAGTTACTTTTGGTGATTGCAGTGTAACTGCAGAGTTCTACATTGTCCACAAAGGCACTGCTATCCTTGGCAGAGATTTATTAGCTGCTTTAAATCTCAGGGTAGTTAATGGACGAATTGATCTTCCTCAGCAAAGCACTCTTGCGGTACACACACCAGTTTCAGCTGGGACCCAACTCCAGGTTGAGGAGAAACTCAGCTGTGCTTATGGGTTTCTGCATAAAGTTAAAATGCGGAATAATGTGTTGCCTGTACGACAGAAATTACGGCGCTTACCATTTTCAGTCAGGGAAGCTGTTTCAGAGGAACGTAGAAAACTTGTTCAAAAGGACATTATTGAAGAGATTAACTCCTCGGAATGGGTTTCACCTATAGTAATGATGCAGAAGAAGGGTGGAGACATTCGCCTTTGTGTGGACTTAAGGGAGCCAAATAAAGCTATTGTGATTGACAGTCATCCTCTTCCTCACATAGAGGAAGTATTTGCAGAACTCCGCGGAGCAAAGATGTTTTCTACTCTTGATTTGCAGAGTAGAACATACCACCAGGTTATGTTGTATGAAGGTAGCAGAGACCTCACAGCAATTATTACACATGAGGGACTATTTCGTTTTAAACGTGTTCCATACGGTCTCGCATGAGCCCCAAGTGCCTTTCAAAAAATGATGTCATTGATTCTGAAGAATCAACATGGAGTTCAGTGCTATTTGGATGATATTATTGTGTTTGGAAATACTACTGAGGAGCATGACAATAAACTGCAGTCTGTACTAAACTGCATCAGCAAAGCAGGCCTCAAGCTCAATAGGTCCAAATGCAAATTTAGACAAACTGAACTCTCCTTTCTGGGGCATACAATTTCACAGGCTGGACCTGATGCCCCAAACAGGGGTGATGTGAGAAAGACAATTGAACAAAACCAAGCAAAGTCTAAGGCTTTCACAGACAAACGGCGGGGTGCTAAGGAACCAAAGTTTGAGTGTGGTTCCTTCGTTAGAATACGAAAACCTGGAATCTTACGCAAAGGGAACCATAAATTCACAGCTCCTCTTAAAATCATAAAGAAGAAGGGACCTTACACCTATCGACTTTCTGATGGGCAGGTATGGAATGCTTCTTATCTTGCACCTGCCCATGCACCAAGAGGAGATTATGCCAATACCCAGTCTGCATTGGATGACTTCACTGTAGAACCAACACAACAAGACATTGCACTGGAACCGGGGCTTGAGAGACGGCCTGTCAGACCCAGACGACCACCTGCCTGGACTAAAGACTATGTTATGTAGTATCTACAGTGTTTTCAGTGTAATATTCCTGCCAACAGTATAGTGTCTTGTTTCATATTTGTTCCTCTGGTTAGAACAACAATGTTTATTTTAATTTGGAAAGTTTCTTAAGAGAGGAGGGAATGTGGTGTTTAGATGCTGCTTGTAATTATTAGAACTGGGAGCACTGGCTGTTGGGAGTCTGAAAGGACAGGAATCAGGAAGGAGGGGGGAGGAGTTGAGGAGGCTGGGAGAGTTACAGAGTGTGCAGCTACAGCTTGGAGAAGAGACTTGCACTGTAAATAAAGTTCTGTTGAAGTTGTTAATACTTTGCCTGGTGGATAATACACACAACCACAAATCAGATGCCAGGAAATCAAGCCAGGGGAGCGGCAGCAGAAAGGGGCAGCGCACGGTCCAGAACAGGGAGCAGTCCTGGTGTTCAGTCAGCTTCCTGTTCCTGCTGCTGCCTTAAGCAGGGCCAGGGGCCAATTAGCTTCTCTGGGACTCCTCCAATAGGACCTCAGGAGTGGAGCCTTAAACTGGGGCTGAACTTCATGGGTCCTCGCTAAGCAATTTTCAGCAGGCTGCCAGGTGGAGTGCTGGAGTGTGGCTGCTCCTGTGAGCTGTTATCACTCAAGAAAGAGATCTTGGAGTCATTGTGGATAGTTCTCTGAAAACATCCACTCAGTGTGCAGTGGCAGTCAACAAATTTGAACAAAATGTTGGGAATCATTAAGAAAGGGATAGATAAGACAGAAAATATCATATTGCCTCTCTATAAATTCATGGTACTCCCACTGTGTGCAGATGTGGTCTCCCCGTCTTTGAAAGATATAATGGAATTGGGTTCAGAAAAGGGCAACAAAAATTATTAGGGGTATGGAACAGCGGCCAAATGAGGAAAGATTAAGAAGACAGGGACTTTTCAGCTTAGAAAAGAGACGACTAAGGGGGGATATGATAGAGGTCTATAAAATGATGACTGGTGTGGAGAAAGTAAATAAGGAAGTGTTATTTACTCCTTCTCATCATTCAAGAACTGGGGGTCACCAAATGAAATTAATAAGCAGCAGGTTTAAAACTAAAAAAAGGAAGTATTTGTTTGTTTACACAACGCACAGTCAACCTGTGGAACTCCTTGCCAGAGGATGTTGTGAAGACCAAGACTATAACAGGGTTCAACAAAGAATTAGGTAAGTTCATAGAGGATAGGTCCATCAATGGCTAGAGCGAGGACAGGTCTCTGTTGGACAAAGGACAACGCCCTGCTCCTTACAATCCTCTGTGTCCATGGGAGAGAAGAGATGAATCCCTCCTTGAGAATCTCAGCAGCTTCCTAGGAAGGAGCCAGTGCTCTTCTCTGAGGACCTTCTCCTGGACCTCACAGGGGTCTGATGCTCTCACTCTGCAAGCCTGCCTGGAGCCTTGGAGTTAGTGCTCAACAGAACCAGGCAGAGACCTGTTGTCAAGCACCAGCGCCTTCCCTCTGTCCCTGAAGGAGGAAGGGCCCCAACACTGCTCTGCACTGACTGCCCTGACCACGGTGGCCCAATGGCTCTCAGGCAGCAGGACACAATAGAAACATGGATCATCCAGTCGCTCATTTCCGGGCCTCCCCATGGCTAAGGTAAAAGTCCTGCTGCCCCTGCCCATTCTGCTCATCTCCAAGATGTGCTGGAGTTTGTCTGTGCTGGGGGTTGCTGTCAGCAAGCTCTTCAGCATGTCATCCATGTCTCTGGGCAGGCCTTCTTCAGAGCCTGTCAGCGGAGGGAGACCATGGGTCAGGGTTATGGAACCTGGAGCTACACCGGCCAGGATGATAGCTGGCTCTGCAGTCCTTGCCCAGAGCAGCTCTCTGCAGAGGGCCTGGTGCACAGCATGATAGGGAACAGCCAAGCTGCTAGGGATGGGAGCTGGGCTTCCTGGCAGAGTCCAGGAACCAAAGCACACCATCTGCAAGGAAGGGATTCCCCACAGAGGGGCAACATAATCTCCCACACAGAGATTATAAAGAAACCCTTCGGTGCAGGGCAGCGGGGCCTAGTGGCCAGAGTCTATAAAGCCGCCCTTCGGTGCGGGGCAGTGGGGCCTAACGGCCAGAGTCTATAATGGTGGGGCACCCACCAAGGGTTGTGGTGGCCCCGGAAGCGGGGCCTGGGCCCCCAACTCCACCAGACACCAACCCAGGGCCCTAACAGTAGCATAGCGACTTGCCACTGACTCAGCCTACCGAAACATGCTGAGGTTTCCTGGGTGGGAGGTACCACTCCGTCACCCTCCCTGAGTCACTTCCTACCAGAGTCTGTATTGGGATCTCCCATGAGATGCTGGGTTCTCTGTGGTCAGTGGGTCTGGTCACCTCCGGTGGCTCCTCCAGTCGCCGGGGTGCAGGTGGGCCCAGGGAGGCTCTGAATCCTGGCGCAGTCAGGGGCTGTGGCTGGCCCTTCGCAGGAGCTTCCCAGACAGGTCATTCCCCTGCAGCCTCCAGCCCAGAATAAGCTGGGCTTCCTCCCTTTCTACTGCTAGAGCACTTGGAGCACACCCAGTCTCGCCGGGGAGGCGGGACTTCCGCTGTCAATAATAGGGGCTTAACCCTGTCTGGGCTAGTGCGGGGTAAGCAGACCCTGTCACAGGGTCTGAAAACCCACCATGGACTGCTCCATCCTTGTGTTTGTCCCTACTTCAGTCTGCTTCATCTCTGGGCCAACCATTTCGTCCTTCACCCCTTGCAGCACTCGACAGGGTGTGTTGGTGGAGGGTCTGCAAGGTTCACGGCCATCCCTGCCACCTCCACCTTGCCTGCCGCATGTGGGTTTGTGTCAGAGGACACCTCCTTTCTTTCTACCTTCTTGGGGCTTTGGCCCCTCATTTTGCCACTCAGCAATTTCCTAAGCGGGCCCTGTCTTTTGATATGGCCTGTTTCTCTGCACCCAAAACAAAGAACTCTTGTCCCCATCTTGGTATTAGGCCATGCTTGTACACTTTCTCATGCCCTTCTCCCTGGGCTAACCTTCTCGGCACAGCCCAGGCGCGCTCTCCTTCTCTGCTCTTTTTGTCCATTGGCATAGCAGACCCTGGGTTGATTTCCCTTTGCAGGATCTCTCACAGGTATTGCTGCTGCTGTGCATGCACTTCCTTCTGCTTTTTCTAGGAGCTGCTGGAGAACCCCCTAGAACTGCTTTGGCTGCTTAACCAGTCCCTGGAACTGAAGTGGGAAATCCAGTGACCAGCTTGGTCCTTCGATACACCCACTTCGGTGGACAGACCCTTCCTTCAACAACCAAGACTTCCATCAGCCCTCAGGGATCACAGGGGGAATTCAATCCTCCTGACTATGCCAATCATAAACAAATCTACTCATTGTTACATGCTCCCGGGCCGGGGCGGCTCTAGGCACCAGCAAAGCAAGCAGGTGCTTGGGGCAGCCCATTTGCAGGGGCGGCAGGGAGCCAGCCTGGGAGCTGAGAACCAGCAGGGGGCCCTGGGAGCTGTAGTTCCTTGGTTAGCTCCCTGCCTATAGAGCCAGCCCAGGAGCAGGGAAAGAACTACATTTCCCAGCATTCCCTTGGCCACTACCAACAGGAAAGAGGGAGAGGGAGTGAGGAAGCTGAGACCTCATACTGCAGCCTGCTATGAATGGAGAGCTGCACTGGGAGTAGGGATACCATATTTTAACATTCAAAAAATAGAACACTCCACGGGGAGGGAAGGTAGCCCCACCCTGCCACCATCCACTCCCTCCAACTGCCCCCCCAGAAACCCCAACCCATCCGACCCTTGCCCCAACTGCCCCCCAGGACCTCACCCCCTATCTAAACCCCACTGGTCCTTGTCCCCTGATTGCCCCCTCCCGGGACCCTACCCCCTATCTAAGCCTCCCTTCTCCTTGTCCCCAACTGCCCCCTCCTGAGACCCCCCCAACTTCCCCTCTAGGACCCCACCCCCTACCTGTCCCCTGACAAACCCCTGGGACTCCCATGCCTATCCAACTGCTGCCTGTCCCCCTGACTGCCCCTCCAAACCCCTGACCCATCTAACCCCCCCTTCTCCCTGCCCCTGACTGCCCCCCCAAACCTCCAACCCATCCAACCCCCCCGCTCCCTGTCCCTTGACTGCCCCCCCAGAGCCCCCTACCCCTTCTCCAACCCCCCAGCCCCCTTACCGTGCCACTCAGACCAGTATGT